>NC_053165.1:122461209-122534900 GCF_016835505.1 Polypterus senegalus | reverse complement strand
TTTCTTTTTCTAGCTTTGTAACACACTACTTCTCCGCTCGTGCGGGTATATATATATATGTATATATATATCCCGATCTACATACTCGAATAATGGATACTTTATTCGCCATCAATGATTGTTTTAGTAAAGCCATACTCAGTGTATTCATTAGATGAACGGTAAAAAAAGTAAGAGCGAGGGGAGGATGACTTATAGAGGCATGCAGGCTGTAGTGCGCGTCAACTCTATCTGAATTGCGCGATCACATTTAAAAAAATATATCTTTTCAAGTTCTATTTAGTCCATATGTGTCAAACTCAAGGGCCGCGGGCCACATCCGTCCTGGCGTGTAATTATATCCGGCCCGCGAGATCATTTTATATACTTTAATATTGTTATTAATGGCCCGGGTATATGAAGCGCTAGTAACACAATAAACTACAGATCCCATAATGCAGCGCTTCAGCTGCCTTGCCGAACACTTACCGCTTTAATCAAGTCTAGCTTATGATGCTGCAAGTTATTGCGAAGCTAGCTCACACGATGCTGAAGAGAAAAGTTGATTCTGAAAATAGAGCCTTTAAAAGCGATGGGAGGCTGAGTATATGTTTACTGAACCCGTGTGTCTCATTTGTGGAGCTAATGTGGCTGTAATTACAGAATTTAATCTAAGACGGCACTATGAGACAAAACATCAGGGTAACCTGAATGCAATGCAGAAGATACAGAAAGCAGAAGAATTAAATAAGAATCTGACACTTCAGCGGACATTTTTACCCGTGCACAATCACAAAGTGATTTCAAGTGAAGCTGCTTTTATGGGAGACACAAATGCACCAGTGCAATTTGCCCCACTTTCCCTGTTGCCAAGTAATGTTAAACCAAGTCGTCACTACGGTGTTCCCAAATACGCACTTTGCTGATAAACTGAGCGCACTGAGTTTGCACGCCGCTTTGGTGACTTTGAAGAACAAAAAAAGTCCGTCTACATGCGGCTCGAACCTTGTGCATGTTTGGTAGCACATATCTGTGTGAGAAGCTCTTCTCAGTGATAAAGACTAACAAAACAGCACACAGGAGTTGCCTCACTGATGAGCACCTGCAATCCATCCTGAGAATCTCCACAACACAGAACCTCACACCAAACATAAACGAACTTGTGGCCAAAAAAAGATGCCAGGCGTCCAGCTCTAAAATGACATATGAGCAAAGACAACTGAATGATTTGATTTGTTATTGCTGAAAGGAACACATTTTATTTATATTTCCAGGTTTTGTTATGCAGCATGTTCATATTTGAATTTGTATAATTTTGACAGGATATATTTTATGGAGAGCAAAATCTTTTGGGATATTTAAAATCTAAGTTTATTTTTATATAAAATTACATAAGAGTAAAGAAATTTGAATGTTTGTTCTTTTAACGTTTACTTTATTTCTAACTTGTATAATTTAGACAGGATATATTTTTATGGAGAGCAAAATATTATAAGTTGTTTAAGGTTTGAGTTGATTTATTCACGAATAATATTCCTGTCTGTTTTTACCATTCCTACCAAAGATATTTCTGTCAACTAAATAAAAATTCCTTCTATTTAAAATTTAAATAGAACTTGAACAAATACGATAGTTCATAATATACACGCAAACTTGCACGTAAAAGAGCGGGAGTTATCCGTTTTAACAAGCAGCGTATTGCACTGATACGAAATAGCTGTGTGTGTATATATGTAGATATGTATGTATATGTATATATATGTTTATATATGTGTATGTGTATGTATATGTGTATATGTATAGATATGTATATATATATATGTTTATGTGTGTGTGTGTGTGTGTGTGTGTAAATATATATATGACAGCAACACTCATCACTCACAACAGTGACAAAACAATTACATTGACAATCATGTTACATTATTTTCAAAATGTTTCCTTTTCTTTTCATTGCTTCTTTAACACACTACTTCTCCGCTGCGAAGCGCGGGTATTTTGCTAGTATATATATATATGCCAGCAACACTCATGACAATGACAAAACAATTACATTGTCAATCATGTTACGTTATTATTAAAATGTTTCCTTTTCTTTTTCATAAGTGCTTTAACACACTACATCTCCGCTGCGAAGCGCGGGTATTTTGCTAGTTGAAAATTGAATTGAAGTAGTCTTACATGAATCAAGTAAATTGTATCTGTTTTGCCTAGCAATAGAACTTTTTATCTTAGATAATAAAAATTTGGTCATACCAAATAAATGGTGGATTTCTTTAATGTGTTACACCAGTGAGAAGCTGCTTTTCACTAGCTCAGTATGGAAGGCCGTTTTTTATGGGAACTATAGCATATTAATTTTAAATAAAATAGTTGCATCAATAACTCCATAAAGCAGGACACTATAACAGAAGAAGGGATTGTATGGCTAGGAAAGAGATGACGTTTTTCTGATAATGAGCCCTTGGGAAACAGCAAATACTTTTGCCAGGACTAGCAGACCTATTTTAAAATACAGATACAGGCACGAGGGTCCACCTGCAGATACAATAGACCCTCTCAGATCTTGGACGTTTTGGGCTGCAGCCTAACAGCTAGGTAAGGAACATGGAACACAGCTGTTGAAAACCATACACATTGTTCTCAATACCTATGTTTAGCTGAAACAACAGTTCACAAAATGAAAAGATTACTAACATTTTAATCTCATGATTGATAAAACCAATTACAGGAACAAATATCTCATGTTGTAGCATTTTACAAATAACAATATGAGCTACTAAGCTGTGCCATGCCCAATTTATCACTTGCATGTCTCCAACAGACGTGTGACAGTAGAAAAATACAAACAATAGACAAAGAATACGGACAGAGTGAATGTAACCTCATACAATAAATGCAGTGTCAGTCAATATATAGAAGAAGCACTCCACAACCTGTAAAAAAGAACATAAATAATGTTGGAGGGGATAAAACAATAGAATCATCTGGGTCATTTTAAACACATCTATGACAATGATCTCTAATAATGGAATTACAAGCAATCTAATATTCTGATGTTCTAAAAATGATCCTTCAAAATCATTCAAGACATGGGCCTGAGCCTACCCTGCACATGTGACTTTGCATTTGTTTTGGATATGTGCTATACTAAATAAATAAATAAATAAATAAAAATAGTAAAGCTTACCACTTGTATTAATGAACTATTTGTGCTTTTTAACAGTGTTGCGTTCAGAAAAGGATTTTCATGATGCTTCCAGAAGGAATGACACTGATAAAATTCAAGAGCTGATAAAGAAGGGTGTTGATGTGAAAGCTAAAAACAATGTAAGTAACTTTTTTGCCTTATTTAAAAAAACACCATATATTTACACTTCATTATACCGTCACTGACAGAGTGGATAACCTCCCAGAGGTAAACGCAACTACTAAGGAGGTACTGAGGGATTTGGAAATTGTAGAGGGAGAAGTGCTGCTCAGATTAAATAAGATGAAATCAAACAAATCACCAGGCCCAGATAATATTTATCCTCGTGTTCTTAAGGAGGCTAGTGAGTACATATATGAACCCTTGACACATATTTTTAGGAAGTCACTGTGCACTGGAGAGATTCCAAAGGACTGGAAAATGGCAAATATCATCCCATTATATAAAAAGGGTGACAGGGCAGATCCAAGCAACTATAGGCCAGTAAGCTTAACAAGCATGACAGGAAAATTAATGGAAGGAATTATTAAGGATAAGATTGAGCAACACATGGCAAGGACAGGAGTTATTCTGAACAGTCAGCATGGGTTCAGAAGAGGGAGGTCGTGTTTTACTAACATGTTGGAATTCTATGAGGAGGCAACAAAAGGATACGATCAAAGTGGAGCTTATGATATTATTTATCTGGACTTTTAGAGAACATTTGATAAGGTGCCACATGAGAGGTTGGGCATCAAGTTAAAAGAAGTGGGAGTTCAGGGTGATGTTTTTAGATGGGTGCAGAATTGGCTCAAACACAGGAAGCAGAGGGTGATGGTGCGAGGAACCTCATCAGATCTGGCCGATGTTATGAGTGGTGTTCCACAGGGGTCAGTGCTAGGGCCGCTGCTATTTTTAATATATATAAATGATTTAGATAGGAATATAAGTAGCAAGCTGGTTAAGTTTGCAGATGATACCAAGATAGGTGGATTAGCAGATAATTTGGAATCCGTTATATCATTACAGAAGGACTTGGATAGCATACAGGCTTGGGCAGATTTGTGGCAGATGAAATTTAATGTCAGTAAATGTAAAGTATTACACATAGGAAGTAAAAATATTAGGTTTGAATACACAATGGGCGGTCAGAAAATTGAGAGTACACCTTATGAGAAGGATTTAGGAGTCATAGTGGACTCCAAGCTATCAACTTCCAACAGTGTTCAGAAGCCATTAAGAAGGCTAACAGAATGTTAGGTTATATAGCACGATCTGTGGAGTACAAGTCCAAGGAGGTTATGCTCAACCTTTATAATGCACTGGTGAGGCCTCATCTTGAGTACTGTGTGCAGTTTTGGTCTCCAGGATACAAAAAGGACATAGCAGCACTAGAAATGGTTCAGAGAAGAGCGACTAGGCTGATTCCAGGTCTACAGGGGTTGAATTATGAGGAAAGATTAAAAGAGCTGACCCATTACAGTTTAAGCAAACGAAGATTAAGAGGTGACATGATTAAAGTGTTTAAAATTTTGAAGGGAATTAGTACAGTGGATTGAGACTTGTATTTTAAAATGAGCTCATCAAGAACACGGGGACACAGTTGGAAACTTGTTAAGGGTAAATTTCGCACAAACATTAGGAAGTTTTTGTTTACACAAAGAACGATAGACACTTGGAATAAGCTACCAAGTAGTGTGGTAGACAGTAAGACGTTAGGGACTTTCAAAACTCGACTTGATGTTTTCTTGGAGGAAACAAGTGGATAGGACTGGCGAGCTTTGTTGGGCTGAATGGCCTGTTCTCGTCTAGATTGTTCTAATGTTCTAATAAAACTGAGTAATAAAAAAATAAGCGCTAACTTTTACAAGTATCCAAAATTTACACTGGGTGTTACAGACTCAAATCAAATGTTTGTTTTTATTAAATTTTAGTAATAATAATAGGAGCTCACTACTCAAAACGCAGAGCATCCGGCCTCAATAGCAGGCTGCTTGTGCTGATCGACACATTTGCAAAACAAAAGACGCTGATGATGAGAGGTTTGAAGGAATTTAAGGTGGCCCGAGATAATGAATTTTTTTTGTAGGCTTCAGGGATTCTAGTTTTTTTTTTTTAATTTTATTGATTTTATTGTAATCATTACATACAAATAGATCATTTTTTACAAAAATAGGGTTGAAAACAAATCAACCCCCACCCCTGAGAAAGAGAGCATGGCCAACAGAGTAAAATGTAAAGCTAGTAAAAATAAGTAAATTGCTAAGTTTAATAAGCGGATAAAGATAAATGGAGAAGAAAAACAAATGGGAAGAGAATCTGCTTCCTCAGTGCTTTAAGAGCTTAATCTAAAATGTTATTGATTAGATCCTGCCAGGTTTTGGAAAAGTTCTGCACAGATCCTCTAATTGAGAATTTGATTTTTTCCAATTTCAAATAGTATTAAACATCAGTTACCCACTGACTTAAAAGAGGAGAGTTAGGATTTTTCCAGTTGAGCAAGATACGTCTATGTGCCAATAATATAGTAAAGTCAATCACAGTTTGTTTGTCTTTCTCCACTTTAAACCCATCTGGGAGTACACCAAACACAACTGTTAATGGGTTAGGAGGGATTGTGACACCAAGGCTGTCTGAAAGGCATTTAAAGATTTTGGTCCAAAATGATGTTAATTTTGTGCAGGCCCAAAACATGTGACCCAGTGAGGCTGGAACTTGATTGCAGCATTCGCAGGTTGGATTTTGCCCTGTAAAATTTTGGACAATTTTAAATGAGACAGATCAGCTCGATATATAATTTTGAGTTGAATAATTGCATGCTTTGCGCATATGGAGCTTGAGTGAATTCTCTGCATTGCTACCTTCCACTCCTTGTCTGAGATAATGAGTGAGAGATCCATTTCTCACTGTCCTTTTGGATCTTTAAAAGGGAGGGACTGTAAAATGGTTTTATATATTTCAAAAATGCTGTCTAAGTACTCGAAACTGAGCAATATTTTTTCCAGCATAGAGGAAGGTGGGAGATGAGGAAAATTGGGCAGGTTCTGTTTAACAAAGTTTCTAATTTGAAGATAGTAAAAGAAATGTGTTGCTGGAAAGTTAAATTTGGAATGTAATTGTTAGTAGGATGCAAAGACGTTGTCTATGTACAGATCTCTAAGTGATTTAATCCCAAATGTTTTCCAGATACTAAAAACTGCATATTTTTGCGAGGGTTGAAAAAGGTGGTTCTCGTGCAGAGGTACCACAGATAAAAGTTTCTATGTCTTAAAATGCTTCCTACGTTGGTTCCATATTCTGAGTGAGTGAAGCACAATTGGGTTGTTAGTATATTGGCGATAACTTGCATTTATTGGGGCACAAAGCAGGGAATATAAAAAAGTACTGCAGGATTTTATTTCTATTGCAGACCAAGCCTGTGTATGTTCATCTATTTGTGTCCATGTCCAGGTTTTTATAGCTTGTATGTTTGCTGCCCAATAATAAAACTGAAAGTTAGGTAGTGCCATGCCACCTTCTGTCTTAGATCTTTGTAGTGTTAATTTCTTGCTGTTCATGCTGACCTTGTTTTACTAGCAATCTAAGGCCGGAGTTATACTTCACGCGACGCATGCTGCAGCGGACGCTCCTGCTACGCAAGCGTTGTAGTGTTTATACTTGTGCGCGTACTTTACGTAACTCTGGAGAAATCCACCAGGTGGCAGTGCGAGATATTATCGCGGTGAGAACATGTTCGGCCTCTCTGTGTTGTGAATTGCCTAAAACACCTATTAAATTCCGATAACACCTTACCGCAATATCTCTGAAAAGGATGTTTATTGATTAAATCCATAAATCCAGGGATGTATGTGTCCATTCCAGGAAGCATTGGGCACGAGTGAGAAACAGTCCCTTGATGAGGCCTCAGCTCATCGCAAGGTGAATACAAGTACACACATACACTAGCGTCATTTTAGCGGCACCAAATCCCCAAATCTGCATATCTTTGGAAGGAAACCGGAGCACAGTGTGGAATACCAGCAACATAACTCCCTGCGAGACAGCAGTGCTATCGCTCCGCCACCGTGACACCCCCATGTGTGTAATTATTCCCCCATGTGTGTATTTATTAACAGTATTCATTATTTAAACGAAATTATATGTAAAATGTAACATACACATTTTAATGCATTTCATCATGAAAGTGATATCAAGTATAAATCTAAAGATTCTAAATGTGCACAGAGTTGGAATATCATACATTTAATTTGTTCTGTTTGGCGATCTATTGCTGCTTTCCGCTGCTGAAGCAAAATGCCGACATACAGATGCATTTGTGGTGCTTTTATATTCAAGCGTCACATATTCCCGATCGTAAGACACTATACATTTTAAAAGTCTCACATACCATCTTTTGTGCCATCTATTTTTTATTGTTTTACTTTACCTGCTGTCAGGTCCAAGAAGCTCGTAGCGATTAAAAACTGGGATGACGTTTACGACCGTCTGCTTTAATGATAAAGTAAACTACGAGGTTAAAGTGGACATTTCGAGATTAAAGCCGAAATTTCCACTTTAATCACAAAATACGTTTTCACCGTGTCCTTTATTTTTTCTCAGTGGCTCAAATATAACGCTATACATTATGTTGCTGTTGTTAAGTTGCAAAAATTAAAACATAAAAAAAAGACATATATAAATGACCACGATACATTTTAAAAGTCTCACATACCATCTTTTGTGCCGTCTATTTTTTTTTTTTTTTTGCAACTTCACATCGGCTACATAATGTATAGCGCTGTATTTGAACCATTCATCAAACAGCAAAGTGCGCACATCGATCCCCGAAGGATCTCCATAGAGGCTTGCTGTCACATGTAGATAGTAAACAGAGACTCTGATGTCGCGTCCGACTTTTAGCACACTCGCCCCGACTTTTGCTGGTACTGCAACTCGCGCGCGTCGTGTTAATTTCTGAGGACCTGCTCAGAGGATGCGTGAAATGAACGCTGGGAACGCGTGGCAGCCATGATGCGGGCGCATACGCGTTCTGAGCGTGAAGTATAAATGAGCCCTAAGACATCTGGGAGGATTTAATTACAAGTATAGTAAAAGCATGAGCAGGAGGCCAAGGGTTCAGAAAGAGAAGGTAAAGGTAGCTAAAGTTTTATCAAAGTCTAAGCTGGTCTCAAGGTTATGATACAGCCTGTCACAGACTGAATTGGAACAGATAGGCAAAGGAATGGATCAGCCAAGACCTCCATGTTGCAGCTGACAATAGGGCTGCAATGATTAGTCAACGTAATCGATGACGTCAGCTACAATAAAATTGTCGAGACAGATTTTTTTTATTGTTGATGCGTCATAAACAGAACCTTCAATAGATGCTCCAGTCACAAAGAACCTCATTGTTTTTTGTAACTGCAATGATCTACATGAACATCTGGGGGCAGTATTGTTTGTTATTGTTTGTCAAGACTGCACACAGTCCTACCAACGAAGAAAGAACGTCTGAGGAGAAGAAGAATGTAGAGGAAAATAAACATGGCTGCATTGGCGAGACAGATAGAGGAGGGGCAAGGGGATGATAAAAATTGAGAATTTCTAAAGTGTGGGAGCACTTCACCGATAAAGTAAACAAAAAGATGAATGCAGATTATGCAAAGCGGATCTTTCTTTTCACGGCAGCACCACCGGGAAGCATGAGCATTTGAAACGCAAGCATCCTGGAGCTGTGATGCTGTGATTGAGAATTTATGCTGGCGCTGTTAGTTTGGGTCAGATCAGGAGGGGAGGGAGAGCGTGAACGAGACTGTGAAAATAAAAGTGAAAAAAGCTAACTTTTGCAAGTAACAAATTTACACCTGATCTGTTCGTTTTTAAATAATATTGCATTAGTGCGATGATGTTTTCTGATTGGTACTATTCAGGTTATGCAATGATTTTTCAAAATGTCACACATATTTGTCTCTTTTTTTTTTTTCCCCCCAGTGCTGCGCGCTGACACCAGAAGGTGTGAGCATATTCAGTGCTATCAGGAGCACGCTGGTGGCCAGTTGCTTGTGCTATAACAAGCTTGACCTGGCGGCAATCAAAGCACCATGTACTGTGCAAGGCATGTACAGGGTCCACTGAGAAAAGAAGAGCGTTCATGGCTCACCTTGCAGAGGAGTCATGTGGAGACTGGGCATGGTCGGGTGGTGGAAAAAAAACGCTGTCACTGATTACAACTGCAAGATGTTATGCGCATGCATATGAATAATGTTGCATCTGTGCCACAATATTTTCCGGAATGTACTATAAGGTCATAAAATGAATAATTCCAAATATCATATATACCTATGTGTCTGTTTTTTGTCAGTGCGGCTTTGACATCGCTGGCCATAAGGCGCATACTAATTCAGCGTAAGCAGGAACACTCAATAAAATTGAATAAAAAAAATCAAGTAAATATACGAGGCAGTCAGGATCGAACAGGGGGACTCTTGATTATGTCAGCAATTCCTACAGCTGCACCACGGAAGCTATTGTATCATCCTTGAACCTTTTGTGAAAGTGTTTATTTGATCTTTGCACTTCAGGCTTTACACATTATATAGTTTATGTCTACATTTTGTTATTTATTACTAAAATATGAAAAACGTTTATGTTTTAACGATGTATTTTTTGGTTAAGTTAAATGCACTTTTTTTGTTTAAAGACTATGTGCACTTTAGTTTGGATTGTTTAATGTATTTCTTTTTTTATTGTGATGGCCACACTAATATAAAAACATCTGATTATTTTCAAATTCATATGTTTCGCTGGTCGTTATTTTAATTTGATTATTTTTTATTTTAATCGTGTTAATGCAGAGACATCAGAGTGACATTCACAGATGGACAGACATGAGCAAATGAGGTAAGACATGCACTGGAGCCCAGAACAGGATGTGCAACCACAGGTCACAGGCATCAAAATAGTCAGGCGTGAAATAATCGTGACTAATCGGTTAATCGAAAAAAAAATTTGAGCGATTAGTCGACTACCAAAATAATCATTAGTTGCAGCCCTAGCCACCAAGTGTGGGAGCAAAACTGTAAGTGAGGCGGGCAATGAGAATTCGCTGACCTCAGTCGGGTTATTGGAACTGAGCATGGCCACTTTATTCCCACTGTCATCTACTACCAAAAATCCTAAGCATTAACTCCAACAGGATTTGTAACTCTGTCTTTAGAGCATGGAAAAGATGGAAACAAGCTGTCTGAGCTGAAAGTAATGATTACCACACTCAGGGTAAAAAATAATTGATGCAAAGGAGGATTTATACACAAAATTGACAAAACAGACAACAGAATAGACAAACTGGTTCAGGATATGAAAGACGGAGAGATATGTTTAAGCAATAACTTGGATGTAAGCCTTAATAATTATCTAGCAAGAATTTATGAAAAAAATACAAACAATTTTGAACAAAATTTAGCATAAAATAAGAGTACTTGGTGCTCATCTGGAAGAAGTTAAGCAAACATTTACAACTTGAATTGAAGAAGTTGAACAATTGACATTCACTGCTGACAAAAAAGCAACTGCTGTAGAATCCAATTGCAAAGTGCTTGGTGATAAATTAGCTGTGTTGGAAGGTAGATATAGAAGGAACAACTTCAGAATTTAAAGTTTCCCTGAAAACGTTGAAAGTCCAAACCCAGTGAAAATCATAGGTGAACTGTTTTCTAAAATTACTGGAGAGGATTTTAAATAGGTCACCACAATCTCAGAAGCTTATCGCATACATGGATGAAATGCCATAAAAAAGCAAGTTACAGCTGTTAGGGTGAAAAAGATAAATAAAAAGTAAGTGCCAACATAATAATAGACTCCTTAGGAATAATACCTGGCAATAATATGGAAAGGTTAAAGCTATTTTATGAAACAATTCACTACTTTTACAAATTACAAATTGTCCTCACAAGTTCAGAAGTAACATCTTTCTGACCAGAAGTTTGTAAGCTGGAAATTGAAAGGTCCCAATCACAATCTAAATAGAAAAATAGTATTGTCTCACCCAACAGGCCTAAATGACAAGATAGTATTTTAACAGGAGACTTTCTTAATAAGTAGGGACCAGTTTTGATTGCAAAGAGATTGGATTTGGTAAATATTTCACTCCAGCTATACAAGGAAATCTAGAGGTATGAGAATCTTAATACATAAAGCAATCTCTTTTCTAGTATCAGACATAGTATCATAGTATCTGATCCTGAAGGGTAATATGTTATGGTGATGGGTAATTTATCTCAATCTAAAGAAATTCTGATGAATATCTACAGTATGTACCTAATGTGGATGATAGATATTTCATCCAAAATGTTTTTGCATCTATTCCCAATATGAACACTCATAAGATTATAATTGCTGGAGATTTTGTGTTTTAAATCCAGACCTGGATAGGTCATCAACTACTGTAGCTATAACATCTAATGCCGTTAAAAACAAGTTTGTAATGGATCAAAACTTTTCAGACCCATAGAGATTCTTAAATCCAAACTGAAAAGCATGTTCTTTCTTCTCATAAGTGCATTGTAGTTATTCAAGAATTATTTCTTAATTGATAATAAGTTATTGTCCACTATCAAACCTTTAAAGTATGACACCATTGTTATATCTGATCACACCCTCTGATCTTGGAACTTAAATCACTACACCCTTGTTATAGTGTATAAAATCTGTACATTTTTGGTTTCCATTATATTTTGTTCAAGACAAGACAACAGATGAAATTAACAAATTAAAGCAGGTTTTCTTCCCTTACGCCTTACTTTTATAACACTTGTTCATAGCTTCGTGCTAATTTGGTTTTATAGCCCGGGAAAGGATGCTGAGGTGATACCTCAGGCTATTGATGGATGGACATCTGGAACAACAATTTGCTTTATGGCCTAGGACAGGAAGAACTACTGATGCCTCCGAGTACATCAAAGGTTTTGTTGTGTGGGAAAACGGACAGTGAATTAATTTATCAATCATTTTGACAGCCAGCCAATCAGGTGCATGTGTTGTGAAACCAAGGCTTGACATTTCATAATAAATATGCCTTGGTTTGGAAAGAAGAAGAGTGAAGCAAAGGGAGAAGAGGAGAGAAGCAAAGAAGAAGAAAGAGAAGCAAAGGGAGAAGAAGAGAGAAGAAGAGGAACGGACGAAGACGGCCCTGGTCGTCAGAAAGGCATCAGGAACACCGACTGCTAAATCAAACGCCTCCCTGGGACATTCATCCTTGTCATCTGTAACTTTTTCGTAAGCTTTTTCTAAAGACTATATATATTCAGACTTTCCTATCACTACCTATTTTCTAGTATTCTTTGTACTTGTGGTATTATTATTATTCTTGTAATAAATACCATGCTGCTTTTAACTTTCAATGCTCTGTCTTAATGTCTAGAGTGATTGAAGTAATAAGTTAGATTTCTTTGAGCACCTGGTGACAGCCGGATTTTTGCCATTATTTCTGTGCTGCGAGGTTTATATGGCTGAGAGTGAAGAGCGCTATACTCAACAGAAGGGACAGATACGATAAAGAAGGTATTCTTGGCTGATGAATGGCTTATAGTCAAGAGTGCTGAGTCTTTGTATGTTTAAATGTATTCTTGTAGACAAAAGTAATATTTAGGTCTGAGATATCACTAAAACATCGTATTGTTGTTCGCGCCGAAAATAAGTAAGTCTCTTGAAGTGCTGAATGACAGGCTGTTATTCCTATAGCGCTTGTGTGGTTTAAAGTGCTAAGGGTTAATCAGCGTGTGTGTGTCATTCATGGAGCACTGTTGTGGTTAGGGTCTGTGTGTGTGTTTATCTATGTGTGTGTGTGTTCATCTTAAAGTGCAACAGTAGACCAACCCGATAACGAACTTGACGAGAACACTTACCCTTGAGGAAACAGGTAAAAGGGCAAGTGGAGGGAAATACCACGATAATACAACCCTACACACTCATTTCAAGGCTGACATTTTAACCTCTTGCCATTAGCAGGTGAGAACTTTACAGAATTCACCTCCAAACAAATTGATTAGTTTTTAGAGACAAATGCATTCTCAGAAGTCTGTGCAGGAGAACTCTGGGAAATTTGGAGGGCATTTTTTAAAAGAACAGATTTTTTCATATCTTTCCCACAAAAATAAATTGGAGATCAAGAAGGCGTCAGAGTTGATCCGTGAAATTTTCAGAATAAATTGATAATATGCCGGGTCTCCAAATGAGACACTTTATAGGCAAAGACAGGTTCTGCAATTAGAATTTAACCTCTTTTAACAACATTATCTCAAACTATTCAAACTAGAATGTGGTATTTAACAAGGATGCATCCTATCATCATTGCTTTTTGCAGTTGCCATTGAGTCATTGGCTGTTCACTTTCAAAAAGCATAAGAGATACAGAGGATTGTCAGAAAATGACTTACACAGAAAATATCACTATATTCAGACGATACGGTACTGATGTCCAACCCACAAACTTTCTTACCAGTAGTGTTTAAAGCGCTGATTCTGTACTTGGGGAGTGTATTGACAAAAGGGATTAGACAGAGTATAAGAGTCAGGTGGATAACTTCTTGGTACAAAGAGAATTGTCTGTATCTTAACGTTAGTCAAGTCAAGGAGCTGATTTTTGACTTTCACCACACCAAGGAGCATTTACGTCTGGTCAATATTCAGAGAGTGAATGTAGAGATGGTCCACTCCTACAAGTACTTCGGGGTCCACATTAATAACAGGTTGTACAGGTCTTTGAATACAGATTAACTATGCTCATATAAGAAAGGGCAGAGCAGGCTCTTTTTCCTTAGGAGACTACATTCCTTTAATGTGGAAATTGACATCCTTCTGGTTGGTAACATCAACTCAAGAGATACCCACCAAATCGATTAAAAGGGCAAGCTCAGTTATAGGATACACTTTGGACCCCCTGGAGGTAGTAGCAAAGGAGAGAATTAAAGCAAAACTGAGTGCTGGTATGAACAATGCTGTACATCCTCTCTATAACATAGTAACATAAAGTACTTTCAGCCAATGAATTATTCAGCAAAAGTGTGTCAGAACACTACTGTGTTCAGACCATAGTGTGTGTGTGTGTAAATTTATTTATCTAAAGTATGTAAACTATTGAACATAGGAAGTGTAAATGTTAGGTTTGAATATACAATGGGAGGTCTGAGTACACCTTATGAGAAGGATTTAAGAGTCATAGGGGTCACTATCAACTTTAAGACAGTTTTTGGAAGTCATTAGGAAAGCTAACAGAATGTTAGGTTATATATGCAGGTTGTGTGACGTACAAGTATAAGGAGGTTATATGTACACTTTATAATGCAATAATTAGACCTCATCTGGTGTGCTGTGTACAGTTTTGGTCTCCAGTCTACAAAAAGAAATAGCAGCACTAGGAAAAGTCCAAAGAAGAGTGAGTAGGCTAATTCCTGGGCTACACAGGATGAGTTGTGACAAAAGATTTAGTTTAAGCAAAAGGAGATTAAGAGGAGAAATAATTGAAGTTTAAAATTATTAAGGGAATTAGTACAGTGGACCGAGACTGTTACTTTAAAATGAGTCCAACAAGAACACAGGGTCACCATTGGAAATTTGTTAAGGGTAAATTTAGCACATATATTTGGACATTTTTCTTCACACAGAGAACCATAGATAGATGGAATATGTTACCAAGGAGTGTGATAGACAGCAGGACTTTAGGGACCTTCAGAACTAGTCATGATATTATTTTGAGTGAATTAAGTGAACAGAACGGATGAGTTTTGTTGGGCTGAATGGCCTGTTCTTGCTTAGACTGTTCAAAATTTTCAAATGTTCAGTGTCCCACAGTATTGCTCTTCATGGGGTTTTAAATCACTGCTCTGTGTAAGACAGTTATGAGGAATGTCCTAAAGTTCATTTACAGATCTTGGCAGTCCATCTGAGCGCAAACATTTAAACAAGTCAAATTATAGCTTGCGATTGCTATAGTGATTGCAGTCCTTAAGTGATGAATGTACACTCCATAACAGAAAAATAAAAGACTGGCATAAGGATCACAAGCAACTGAACATTTGATTTCTCATAATATAAATTAAATTTGGTCTACATGGTTAACTGTTGTTTCATAAGAAGAAGTGTGATTCATTCATTTTCCACCCACCTTTAATCGGTTCAGGGTCATTTGGGCCACAGTGTTTCCAGACAAAACTGGCCTCAAGGCAGGAACCAAATCTGGAAAGATATTTGTTCACAGCACACTCTCACAAAAGCTCAAGTCAGAGTCTCCAGTCATGCAAAACTTGCTATGATAGAAAGTCAGGTTTCCTCTAAAAATTCCCATACAGGCACAAGCATAAAGTGTAAAATCCACACATGGATGGCAAGACTAGGATTTGAATCAAAGATTTAAAAATTCAAAAGAAAATGAAAACAGAAAAATTATTAAAGTATCAAACCAAAGTGTTTTCAAAAAGCTGCACAAATGTTCCAAAAGTTAGAAAACATTATTGAAGGGTCAGGGCTGAGGAGAAACATCTGTATGAAATGCAGTGATGAGAATTATATTTTAGAAAAAGAATGTGGACTCAAAACCAGGGGATAAAAAATACAAATGCCTAATACTGGTATATTTGCTTCCAATAACCTAGTGAATACAGCATGTACAATCATCCATCCATCTATCCTCTTCCACTTATCCGAGATCGTGTCGCGGGGGCAGCAGCTTGGGCAGAGATGCCCAGACATCCCTCTCCCCGGCCACTTCTTCTAGCTCTTCCGGGAGAATTCCAAGGCGTTCCCAGGCCAGCTGGGAGACACAGTCTCTCCTGCATGTCCTGGGTCTTCCCCGTGGGCACCTCCTGGTTGGACGTGCCCGGAACACCTTGACGGGGAGGCGTCCAGGAGGAATCCTGATCAGATGCCCAAGCCACCTCATCTGACTCCTCTCGATGCAGAGAAGCTGCGGCTCTACTCTGAGTCCCTCCTGGATAAATGAGCTTCTCATCCTATCCTTAAGGGAAAGCCCAGACACCCTACGGAGGAAAACCCATTTCAGCCGCTTGTATTCACGATCTTGTTCTTTCGGTCACTACCCATAGCTCATGACCATAAGCGAAGGTAGGGACGTAGATCGACTGGTAAATTGAGAGCTTTCCCTTGCGGCTCAGCTCCCTTTTCACCACGACAGACCAATGCAGAGCCCACATCACTGCGGATGCTGCACCGATCCGCCTGTCGATCTCACGCTCCATTCTTCCATCACTCGATCCCGAGATACTTGAACTCCTCCACTTGGTGCAGGATCTCACCCCGAACCCTGAGAGGGCATTCCACCCTTTTTCGGCTGAGGACCATGGTCTCGGATTTGGAGGTGCCGATTCCCATCCCAGCCGCTTCACGGTCATCTGCGAACCAATCCAGAGAGAGCTGAAGATCACGGTCTGATAAAGCAAACAGGACAACTTCATCTGCAAAAAGCAGTGACCCAATCCTGAGGCCATCAAACCGGACCTCCTCAACGCCCTGGCTGCGCCTAGAAATTCTGTCCATAAAAGTTATGAACAGAATCGGTGACAAAGGGCAACCCTGGCGGAGTTCAACTCTCACTGGAAATGGGTTCGACTTACTACCGGTAATGCGGACCAAGCTCTGACACCAGTTGTACAAGGACCGAACAGCCCTTACCAGGGAGTCCGGTACCCCATACTCTTGGAGTACCCCCTACAGGATTCCCCGAAGGATATGGTCGAATGTCTTTTCCAAGTCCACAAAACACATGTAGACTGGTTGGGCAAACTCCCATGCACCCTCCAGGACCCTGCTAAGGGTGTAGAGCTGGTCCACTGTTCCACGACCAGGACGAAAACCACACTGTTCCTACTGAATCCGAGGTTCAACTATCTGACGGACCTTCCTCTCCAGGACCCCCGAATAGACTTTTCCTGAGAGGATGAGGAGTGTGATCCCTTTGTAGTTGGAGCACACCCTCCGGTCTCCTTTCTTAAAGAGGGGGACAACCACCCCAGTCTGCCAATCCATAGGCACTGTCCCTGATGTCCATGCGATGTGGCAGACCAACCAAGACAGTGAGGAACTCTGGGCGTATCTCATCCACCCCCGGGGCCCTGCCATCAAGGGGTTTTTTGACCACCTCGGTGACCTTAGTCCCAAAAATGGGGGAGCTCACCTCCGAGTCCCCAGGTTCTGCTTCCTCATTGGAAAGCATGTTAGTGGGATTGAGGAGGTCTTTGAAGTACTCCCCCCACCGACCCACAACGTCCCGAGTTGAGGTCAGCAGTGCGCCATCCCCACCATATACAGTGTTGACACTGCACTGCTTCCCCCTCCAGAGACGCCGGATGGTGGACCAGAATCTCTTTGAAGCCATCCGAAAGTCGTTCTCCATGGCCTCCCCAAACTCCTCCCACATCTGAGTTTTTGCCTCAGCAACCACCAAAGCCGCAATCCGCTTGGCCTGCCGGTACCTATCAGCTGCCTCCAGAGTCCCATAGGACAAAAAGGTCCCTTTTTCAGCTTGATGGCATCCCTCACCGCCGGTGTCCACCAACGGGTTCGGGGATTGCCACCACGACAGGCACCGACCACCTTACGGGCACAGCTCCGGTCAGCCACCTCAACAATAGAGGCACGGAACATGGCCCATTCGGACTCGATGTCCCCCACCTCCCTCGGGAGGTAGTCGAAGTTCTGCCAGAGGTGGGAGTTAAAGCTACTTCTGACATGGGACTATGCCAGATGTTCCCATCAGACCCTCACAACATGTTTGGGCCTACCAGGCCTGACCGGCATCCTCCCCCACTATCGAAGCCTACTCACCACCAGGTGGTGATCAGTTGACAGCTCCGCCCCTCTCTTCACCTGAGTGTCCAAGACATGTGGCCGCAGGTCCGATGACATGACCACAAAGTCAATCATCGAACTGAGGCCTAGGGTGTCCTGGTGCCAAGTGCACATATGAACACCCCTATGCTTGAACATGGTGTTCGTTATGGACAATCCGTGACGAGCACAGAAGTCCAATAACAAACCACCGCTCGAGTTAAGATCGGAGGTGGCCATTCCTCCCAATCACGCCCTTCCATGTCTCACTGTCATTGCCCACGTGAGCATTGAAGTCTCCCAGCACAACGAGGGAGTCCCCAGAAGGTATGCCCTCTAGCACCCTCTCCAGGGACTCCAAAAAGGGTGGCTACCCCAAACTGCCGTTTGGCGCATACGCACAAACAACAGTTAGGACCCTACCCCCGACCCGAAGTCGGAAGGAGGCCACCCTATCGTCCACCGGGGTAAACCCTAATGAACAGGCTCCAACTCAGGGGGGCAATAAGTATGCCCACACCCGCTTGCCGCCTCTCACCAGGGGCAACTCCAGAGTGGTAGAGAGTCCAGCCACTCTCAAGGAGATTGGTTCCAGAGTCCAAGCTGTGCGTCGAGGTGAGTCCGACTATATCTAGCCGGAATTTCTCAACCTCACGCACTAGCTCAGGCTCCTTCCCCTTCAGAGAGGTGACATTCCACTTCCCAAGAGCCAGTTTCTGTAGCCGAGGATCAGACTGCCAAGGACCCAGCCTTAGGCCAAAACCAAACTCGCACTGCACCCGACCTCCTTGGCACCTCCCATAGGTGGTGAGCCCATGGGAAAGGGGACCCACGTTACCTCTTTGGGCTGAGCCCCATGGGTGCAGGCCCAGCCACCAGGCACTCGCCATCGAGCTCCACCTCCAGGCCTGGCTCCAGAGGGGGGCCCCAGTGACCCACGTCCGGGCAAGGGAAAACATCATCCAAAGTTTTGATTCATCATTGGAGGTTTGTTGAACCGCTCTTTGTCTCATCCCTCACCTAGGACCAGTTTGCCTTGGGTGGCCCTACCAGGGGCATAAAGCCCCGAACAACAGAGCTCCTAGGATCATTGTGACATGCAAACCCCTCCACCGCGATAAGGTGACGTCCGATGTACAATCATGAAGTTTTTTATTTATGTGTCACTGAGTTGATTTGTGTCACTTGTTTTGGAAGTTCAGTTATCAATAAATATGTTCTGTATATCTTAAAATTCTGCTGCTGTCTGCAGCATGTTTATAATGTTAGCAATAAAAGAAATCTTCAAGGTAGTTCTGCCTGTTTGTTTTTCATTTTAGGGAATTTGTAATAAGTAAAAAAACATTAACTAAGTGGAAACTAAATATTTTATGTTTTCTGCTCAGGGCCTTGGTTTCAGTTAAGCCTGTCTAAGAATATTATATTACTGTTATAAAGTCATAAGTCAGCAATTTATTTATATTTTGTTCATTATTCCAGAGTAATCCTGAAACTATCATGTAAAATACTGTCACCGCATTGGCTTATCATCATACTATTTAATTGTTCAATGTTTGAAAAAAGTAGTGATTTTTATTGTTAATTAACACTAGAATTACCAGAGCCTACGAAAAAACTCGTAAATCCGTCCCACCTTAAATTGCTTCTTAAAATCGTTCACAGCTCTCCACCAGCGTCTTTTGTCATTTAAATGTGCTGATAAAAATCAGGCTGCAAGCAGCCGGCTATTTCATCCCCCCACCGACTTAGAACGTGCACAAACTTCTCCCAGCTCATGCCTTGATTGATTTTCTGGGAGTGAAGTGGAGTTTTAGAGTGGAAATAATAGATCGTTGTTTGGAACGCACGCATTTCATGTCTGTTCCGTTTCTACAGTAATCTGTGTAAACACATTGTTAAAGCAGAAACGTTTTTATATTCTAGTAGTAGATGACAAAATGTAGGCATAAACTATATAATGTATGAAGCCTGAAGTATCAAATAAATACTTTCACAAAAGGTACAAATCTAACACAACAATTGCGCTTTTATCCAAAAATATAACTGCAGAAACAAAAAGCTGCCTTAACATGCGACATTGACACCTGTTTATTATGACTCCCTCCGTGGCGCAATAGAATCAGCTGCCAACTGGGAATCAAAAGGTCGTGAGTTCGATCCTGCACCACTCCATTTTGAGAAGTAAACTGCTCTTAGTCTTACTATTTCAGAATAAAAACATACATTTGATTTCAGTCTTTAACAGCTGGTATAATTTATGATACTTGTAAAGGTAAGCTTTGGTTTTTTTTTAGTCAGTTTTATTATCTCAGCCGCATTCACAAGCCCAAACACACCCCACCCCTGCATCTGACACTGCTGTTTTCACATAGACGCGCTGTAACAGAGGTAAACTCAGCTCCCTTCTACATCGGAGCAAGAATGCACATACCATTGCTTGCATACTAAAGTGTCAGCAGGCACTTTTCGTGGCATTACACACATTTTTGAGCATGCCCTCTGCACACTACTTGTGACTTTAGGCTTTAGGAAGTAAGTAAATAAATAAAGGTAAATTGTGTCATAAAATGATTTCTTCAAAACGTCACATATATTTGACTCTTTCTTTTTTTAAAATGTGCTAAAATTCTGCGCCTTTTGAAGGACAACCTATTTTACTTACACACGTAAATATGCATCTTGATGTGTTACAGTCAGCTTGAAATATTTGTGTCATACTAAGATGTGTTACTTCCCTGTACATAATTAGGTGTCACTTTCTTCCAAAATGAACCCAGTGTTAACATATTACGAATTATTGTATGAACCACTTATCAAATAATAAGTATTTTATAAAGTGCCTTTATGTTAATGTGGTTATCATTTATTGCTTATATATATATATATATATATATATATATATTGCAATCTGTTATGTGTGCAACTTCCCTACAACTAATTCAGTGTTTAATGCACTTAAAATTAATGACCTCAGTCATTGTATTTTTTAGATTCAACATAATGAATCACTTTTTAGTCAACTACTGGGTTGCTAGTTTGGGTCCTGCCTCCAGCCCACTGTTTGACTCCATCCATCCACCCATTATCCAACCCGCTATATCCTAATTACTGGGTCATAGGGGTCTGCTGGAGCCAATCCCAGCCAACACAGGGTGCAAGGCAGGAAACAAACCCTGCCCTGGGCGCCAGCCCACCACATGTTTAACTCCTGCACTTGTAAAATAATGTGTCCAGAGTTTATTTTGTATCCATACTTGTAAAATACGTTGGAATTGTGTTCACTTTAGAAAAATAGAAAATAACTCAAGATTTTTGGCCCTGTCACTCTCTATGCAAAGTTGAAATGTTTCATTCCGTGCTTTTTACTGTTTTCCTTAGCTGTTCTGGTTTTCTCTCTTATCTCAAAGACACACAGGTTAGTTTGACTGACAGCTTTAAATTAGACCTTAGTAGCTGAGGGTGCATGACAGTGCTCTTTTGTAAACTCTCCAAGAGGTTACCCATTTTTTCACAGTAGATGTGACTAAGTTGAGCACTTACTTAACTTATATTTAGTATGAAGTACCTTCTATTGCCCTGTACTTGTTAGGATCTTTATAAAAATATATAGCAGTACTAGTAGTGTGATTTATTTTTTTCTGTTCTGGCAAATCTATACTAATCTTTTGGTAAATCAGAAAAAAAAATCTTTATTTCCAAGAATAATGTAGTATTATACATATTGTTGAGAACATAGAATATGAATCTGGAATCATTGCTTAATTTAACCAAGGTCTTTAAATTCCTGCGAAAATGTCCCTCAGTTGTATTTATCACAAAGTACAAGTTGGATACCCCTGCTATGCATTCTAACTTGTCAATATTGGATTGATTTCAATTCAGTTTATTTTTGAATAAAGTTCTTCACCAAGCTTGGGTTATTGAGTGCTTAGAATTCTCAAAGTTAACACAGGCTACTTTAAAAACAATTCTGCATGAACACATCTAGTTATAAATAAAACCTATATAGAAGAGGAACAGTTAAGAGTTTATAGCAAACCTGCAGGCAAAACAAGAAAACCTAGAACTACTGGCTGCAACAACTAAGGTGTTAAAAGTGGCTGATACTCCACTGTCCAAATTACATTTAGAGAGTGAGAGAGCAAAAGCACTCAGCTTAACACACCTGCATGAGCAAACCACAAGCCTCGGACTTTGTCCTATGTGCATATGTCAGATGCTTTTAATGTCCCAGTATATTCATCAATCTCTCTAAGGAGGATTCCATAAAGGTCCTATACTAATGATAGTGCAACTTTCATTAAAAGTAGTAACAAGTAAAAAGGTGTTTTCAAGAAAGCTAAAAGTTACAATATGGGTAAAGACAAAAATATCAATGTCCTATTATTTAAGCTGCAAATACTGAATTCATTCACCAATCCATTAATTTTTTAGCCGCTTATGCCAGAACTTATTGGTACAAGACCAAAACTAATACTGAGCAAGGCACCAGTCCAACACATTGTTGATCATATTACAAACAGGTTTATTTTGAAAAGTAAATATTTAAAAATGAAACTTTTTTTATAGT
Organism: Polypterus senegalus; assembly: GCF_016835505.1. NCBI lineage: Eukaryota > Metazoa > Chordata > Cladistia > Polypteriformes > Polypteridae > Polypterus > Polypterus senegalus. The sequence goes on along the minus strand of NC_053165.1, from coordinate 122,512,344 downwards.
AACAAAATGAGTTGTTTGAAATGTAAATGGAGAAAAAGACTAAAAATAGGTAAATACTTGAGAAATGGGAATAACATTCTGCAACTTTTAAAGTAACAGCTTTTTATTGAATACATCAGCTAAAATGTTAAACTCACTAGACAATATAAATAAATACAGTGGAACCTCGGTTCACGAATGTCTCGGTACACGTACAAAACGGTTTACAACCAAAAAGTTTGCCAAACTTTTGCCTCGGTTCACGACCACACACTCGGTATACGAACAAGCCAGTTTTCCTTTTGGTTTGTACGTGTTCAGTCTCTCCCTGTGCATTTCTTGTGCAGCGAGCCAGAGAGTGCGACATACACGAGAGCGAGAGACACACACACACACAGGCGTGCGAAAGAGAGACGCACACACACAGGCAGCGCGAGAGAGAGACGCACACACACAGGCAGCGCGAGAGAGAGACGCACACACACAGGCAGCGCGAGAGAGAGACACACATACAGGCAGCGCGAGAGAGAGACACACACACACAGGCTGCGCGAGAGAGAGATACACGCACAGGCAGCGTGAGAGAGAGGCGCATACACAGGCAGCGCGAGAGAGAGAGCTGGACGCATAAGGTAGGAAGGCAGTTAAAGAATGCACTGGGCTTGATTTTGTTTTCACTTCTGTTTACAGCGATCGGTTCGTAGTGTGCATTGTTGCAATGTTACTTTTCTTGGTGGTTTATTATATTACGGATTTTTTCAAATGTTCATTTTTTTCCCTGTGCTTAAAACTCATTAAAAAAAAAGTGTTTTTAGCCAGCGGTTGGTAGCACTATAGGCCGAACTATTGCAGTGTTAGTTTTCTCTGTTCAAGGTTTTCTCAGTGTTATTCAGTATTTTTACATTTAGTTTACTATTACGCTGTGCATTGTATGTTTTAGTTAACTAGATTTGAGCTTAAAAACTGAAAATATATATATATATTTACATACAGTTTGTATGGTCTGGAACGGATTAATTGTATTTACATACAATCCTATGGGGGAAATTGCTTTGGTTCACAACGAAATCGGTTTACGACCAGAGTTTTGGAACAAATTATGCTTGTGAACCGAGGTCCCACTGTACATGTACTTTATAGGTTGGAATGGCTGAGTTCAAAAGTCTTTGGTTTGAATTGTAGCCTGTGCATTGCTTGTGTGGAACTGGCAATTTATCCTGTCTTTGTGAATTTTTTTTTCCTACCCACATATACCTAACATGCTTTTTATTGGCAGTCCTGTAGCTGGGGTTTGGTTCCTGAATTGTGTGCAGTGCTGCAGGGATAAGCACTTGCTCCCAATGACCCAGATCTGGATACCCAGGACTGAAATATTTGGATGTTAGGTGTATGTATTTTCAATTTTGTACATCACAAATATTTTGCATATGGTTTAAAAATGTTTTAATAGTCTTTATCTTAGTTATTTATTAATCACTTTAATATTTTTGTTTAATATCTGTTTACTTGCTTTGTTTTGTTTCCAGATAGGCAGAACCGCCTTGCACTGGGCTGCTGGAGCAGGACATGAACAGGCATTGCGTCTACTTCTGGAACATGGTGCTGCTATTGATGATGAAGATAGTGTAGGTATTTGTTTCTTTGTTTCTTTACAACAGTTCAAAATACTGTATGTTATGCCAAAAGTAGATTGTATTATAAAATTAATAATTATTAAAAACTGTGTGTAAATCCTCTCTATCTCTGATAGATAGATAGATACTTTATTAATCCCAAGGGGAAATTCACATAATCCAGCAGCAGTATACTGATAAAAAAAACAATATTAAGTTAAAGAGTAATAAAACTACATGTAAAAACGGACAATAAGTTTGAATAATGTTAGCATTTACTCCCCCGGGTGGAATTGAAGAGTCGCATAGTGTGGGGGAGGAACGATCTCCTCAGTCTGTCAGTGGAGCAAGACAATGACAAAAGTCTGTCACTGAAGCTACTCCTCTGCCTGGATATGACACTGTTAAGTGGATGTAGTGGATTCTTCATGATTGACAGGAGTTTGCTTAGTGTCCGTCGCTCTGCTACAGATGTTAAACTGTCCAGCTTTATTCCTACAATAGAGCCTTTCTTCTTAACAAGTTTGTCCAGGCGTAAGACATCCTTCTTCTTTATGCTGCCTCCCCAGCACACCACCACGTAGAGAGGGCTCTCGCCACAACCGTCTGGTAGAACATCTGCAGCATCTTATTGTAGATGTTGAAGGACGCCAACCTTCTACGAAAGTATAGTCGGCTCTGACCTTTATTACACAGAGTGTCAGTATTGGTAGTCCAGTGCAATTTGTCATCCAGCTGCACTCCCAGGTATTTATAGGTCTGTACCCTCTGCACACGGTCTCCTCTGATGGTCCATGAGAGGTCTGGGCCTCCTAAAATCCACCACCAGTTTGTTGGTCTTGCTGGTGTTCAGGTGTAAGTGGTTTGAGTCACACCATTTAACAAAGTCTTTGATTAGCTTACTGTACTCCTCCTCCTTCCCACTCCTGATGAAGCCCACAATAGCAGTGTCATCAGCGAACATTTGCACGTGGCAGGACTCTGAATCGTATTGGAAGTGTGATGTGTATAGGCTGAACAGGACCGGAGAAAGTACAGTCTCCTGCGGCGCTCCTGTGTTTCTGACCACAATGTCAGACCTGCAGTTCCCAAGACGCACATACTGAGGTCTGTCTGTAAGATAGTCCATGGTCCATGCCACCAGGTGTGAGTCTACTCCCATCTCAGTCAGCTTGTCCCTAAGGAGCAGAGGTTGGATGGTGTTGAAAGCGCTAGAGAAGTCCAAAAACATAATTCTTATTGCACCACTGCCTCTGTCCAGGTGGGAGAGGGATCGGTGTAGCATATAGATGATGGCATCCTCCACTCCCACCTTCTCCTGGTATGCGAACTGCAGAGGGTCAGGAGCGTGGTGGACCTGTGGTCTCAGGTGGTGAAGCAGCAGCCGCTCCGTGGTCTTCATCTCGTGACGTCAGAGCAACAGGCCAGAAGTCATTCAGCTCACTAGGACGTGATACCTTTGGGACTGGGGTGATACAAGATGTTTTCCAAAGCCTCGGGACTCTCCCTTGTTCCAGACTCAGGTTGAAGATGCGCTGTAGAGGACTCCCCAGTTCCAACGCACAGGCCTTCAGCAGTTGTGGCAATACACCATCTGGACCGGCTGCTTTGCTGGCACGAAGTCTCCTCAGGACCTCTGGATGAGGTCCTTGCTGTGGGCTGAGGGATGGGGCAGAAACAGACATCTTATCGTGCCCAAGTGGTCTGTGAAATTAAAAACATGTCTGTTCTTTCTCAGAATGTTTTTCTGTTTAAAAATTGATAACTTTACAAATTCACCAGTGGTTTTCAATATGTAAACTCCCTGTCAATTGACATTTGAGCTTGAATTTTTAATTCTTTGACAACCTCATGTAAAAATGCTTTTCTTCCCCTATATTCTTGAATAAAAGCGCACATGTTTATTTGGTATTTAGACTAAAGTCTTCACACATTATACACTTCTCGTCATTATTAGTATAACATGGAAAAAGTTTCTTCTTTAGATATGTCTTCAGCATTACTTGCAATTCTCACATTTCCTCTCATCCTACACTTACCTAGATCTTTGTAGACATGGAACACATATGAAATGCATGTATTCCAAATAACAATATACCTTTTTATTTACCCTGTACAACTCCAGGCACATCACACGCAGATAAGGAGCATTGGCTTTAGCTGGGAGAACTTTTTGCCTGCGAGCTGAGCTCTGTCAAGGTGGGGGATGGGACAGTAGGCTGCTTGCTGCTTGCCCTGATTGACGCATTTACTAAACAAAAGATGCTGATGGTAGAGGTGTGAAGGGATTTAAGGTGGTCGGTATTACAAGTTTTTTTGTAGGCTTCAGGAATTCTAGTGTTAATGCAGGCAGATAATTGGACAAAAGTACATCCAGATATGGCAACCACAGCAGGTAGTTTTCAAATTATATGTGAATGCACCCAAAAAATAATGTCCTTGGGAACCAACATGCCTGTTGTCCACTTCCAGGGCTTGCAGCCTTAATAAATTGAAAATGTTCCATATAAGGTTTTGCTTCTTTCTTTATTTGATAAATATTAATATATTATATCCATATTCAAATATACTTGAATAACCCATCCCTAATAACTGTATTTTATATTAAATTTCTAGTTTTTCATAATATGTGTATTTAAGTATGTATTATAGAGTTCTTAAGAATTTAATGTATTAACTTCTGAAAACAAATGCTTTAGTTGGGGTTAAACACAATTTAACTAGTCTGTCCATAAATGTTCATAGCTTTAATACAGAAGCATGTAAAATCACTTTATGGCTTTATATTCATGTATAATAATTGATACCATGAATTAGTGTGAGTTTATCCACCCTTTCATCCATTTTCAGACCACACTAAATATAACTTTTCAGTTATTTATTAATATAATGTAGTTAAAGTGCATTCTGTTTAATACTCCCATGGTTCCAATTTCAGGGTCACGGATAGCCAGTGTCAATCCCATTGGCACTGGACAGTGAACAGCAAAAGTGTTAGTCAGGACACCTGGTCATCTTAACGTATGAATATTAACATGTGGATTGTCAATCTACATTTGACAATCATCCTAACCAAAGTACCCAAAAAAACCTTGTAAACATGAAAGTGAAGTAGCGAGGCAGCAGTGTTAACAATGCTGCCCTCACACAATACTATAACAGGTCATTTCCCTCCTGATGCCTCTTCATCATTGAAGTAATTCCTAGCAAGATGAAAATTAGGATAAAATTCTGCTGAAACATCAGAGGAGCACAAAAATAACAAGGCCATCTCTGTCATGTATAGGACATCTATCAGGTACTTGTCTAACTCAATTGCCCACTTTCAAGCGCTCTGCCTGTTGCCTCCAATCTCACTCTTTGTTTTCAATTGTAAATGACAACTATTAAGTAAAAAACATATTGTCAGTCTCTTTCTCTTTATCTAACTCCTGAAAACGAGCATCAAGTCAAAGTTTAAATGTCCCTATAAGTCCATCTTTCTACAAATATACTTGGAAACCTTTGCCATGATTTTCTGTTTGAAGAAAATCTTTGCAATGTTTGTGTGATTATTATCATAGTTTTCATCTGATAACCTATTTTCTTGTTGATGAACTAATTCTAAAGTAAAAGCCGGGATCCACCATGCTAATTCCCTTCATAATGCTGAATACTGTATTTTAACTTTTAATCTGCTTGCTTAAACTAAAAAGGTTCAATTCCTGCAATCATTTATCTTTCAATTTCTCTTACCCCTCAGACTTGGAATCAGCCTAGTTGCCCTGTTTTTTTAAGAGGCAGTTTTGTCACCTAATGACTATAGACCAGTGACACTTACGTCTCACATCATGAAGACCTTTGAACCTTTGAGAGGCTAGTCCTAGACTATATGAGTCCTCTTGTAGGAGGCTACCTACTGTAGACCCACAGCAGTTTGTCTATCAGACAAAGATTGGAGTGGAGAATGCAAATATCTGTCCTGTTCACAATGCCTTTTCTCACCTGGATAAAGCTAGCAGCACTAAGAGGATTATTTTTTTTACTTATCCAGTGCCTTCAATACCATTCAGCCATCTCTGTTAAGTGGTAAGCTCAGAGATATGCAGGTGGATGAGCCTATAGTGTTCAGGGTAATTGAGTATCTGTTGGGCAGACCACTGTTTGTGGGACTCAAGAACTGTGTTTCTGATAGAAATGTGAGCACCACAAGGATCAGTCCTGTCTCCTTTTCTCTTTACTCTGTATACCTCAGTTTGTAAATATAACATTAAGAAGGGGGACCAGAGGTTGTGTTCCAACTACAAAGGGATCACACTCCTCAGCCTCGCTGGAAAAGTCTATTCGGGGGTTCTGGAGAGGAGGGTCCGTCGGATAGTCAAACCTCGGGTTCAGGAGGAACAGTGTGGGTTTCGTCCTGGTCGCGGAACAGTGGACCAGCTCTACACACTTAGCAGGGTCCTGGAGGGTGCATGGGAGTTTGCCCAACCAGTCTACATGTGTTTTGTGGACTTGGAAAAGGCATTCGACGTGTCCCTTAGGGAATCCTGTGGTGGGTGCTCCGGAAGTATGGGGTACCAGACCCCCTGATAAGGGCTGTTCGGTCCCTGTACAACCGGTGTCAGAGCTTGGTCCGCATTGCCGGCAGTAAGTCGAACCCGTCTCCAGTGAGAGTTGGACTCCACCAGGGTTGCCCTTTGTCGCCGATTCTGTTCATAACTTTTATGGACAGAATTTCTAGGTGCAGCCAGGGCGTTGAGGGGGTCCGGTTTTGTGGACTCAGGATTGGGTCACTGCATTTTGCAGATGATGTTGTCCTGTTTGCTTCATCAGGCCATGATCTTCAGCTCTCTCTGAATCGGTTCGCAGCTGAGTGTGATGTGGCTGTGATGGGAATCAGCACCTCCAAATCCAAGACCATTTTCTTTAGCCGGAAAAGGGTGGAGTGCCCTCTCAGGGTTGGGGCGAGATCCTTCCCCAAGTGGAGGAGTTCAAGTATCTCAGGGTCTTGTTCATGAGTGAGGGAAGAATGGAGCATGAGATCGACAGGCGAATCGGTGCGGCGTCCGTAGTGATGCGGCTTTTGCTTCAGTCTGTCGTGGTGAAAAAGGAGCTGAGCCATAAGGGAAAGCTCTCAATTTACTCTCGGTCGATCTACGTTCCTACCCTCACCTATGGTCATGAGCTATGGGTAGTGACCAAAAGAACGAGATTGTGAATACAAGTGGCTGAAATGAGTTTCCTCCGCTGGGTGTCTGGGTTTTCCCTTAAAGATAGGGTGAGAAGCTCAGTCATCCGGAAGAGGCTCAGAGTAGAGCCACTGCTCCTCCTCATCGAGAGGAGTCAGATGAGGTGGCTCGGGCATCTGATCAGGATTCCTCCTGGACGCCTCCACGGCAAGGTGTTCCGGGCACATTCAACCGGGAGGAGGCCCCTGGGAAGACCCAGGACACGCTGGAGAGACTATGTCTCCCGGCTGGCCTGGGAATGCCTCAGGATTCCCCTCGAAGAGCTAGAAGATGTGGCTGGGGAGAGGTAAGTCTGGGCATCTCTGCTCAAGCTGCTGCCCCTGCGACCCAACCTAGGATAAGCAGAAGAGGATGGATGGATGGATGGACAACAGGCTATATTGCTTGTAGGAATTCTCAGATGATTCTGCACTTATGAAGTATATTGATAAGGGGGATGCAACTTAACATCAGCAATACCAAGGATGGTTATTGACTTTCACTGCATTAAAGAGCTGCTGTGTCCAGTCACTATGCAGTGAATAGATGTGGAGGTGATGCATTGCTACATGTACTTGGTGATTCACATTAATGACAGGTTGGAGTCATCTCATAACACTGAGAAACTATACAAGAAAGGACAGAGCTAGCTCTTATTTAGGAGACATGCTCTACCACTCTGTGATGGTCAGTGTCATTTTCTGTGCTGTATTGTGCTGGGCCAGTAACATCACTTTAAGAGAGACCCACTGAATAAACAAATTAAAAAGGTAGGCTCAGTTATAGGGTGCACTATGGACATCCTGGAGGTAGTAGCAAAGGAGAGAATTAAAACAAAATTGAGTGTCATTATGACCGATGTTGCACGTCCTCTCTCTGACACATTAACATTGAAAACTTTCTGCCAACAAATTGTTCAGCAGAAATGATAATGCCTCAAGATAATGCTTCTCTGTGACTGTAACTGCCAAGTCATAAGTTGTCTTCCTTTTTAATCATTCTGGCGTGTGTTCAGACTATACTATAGTTTGTGTGCAAGTGAGTGATATCTACGGTTTAGTTATCTTATCTATCTATTTAATGAGATTCTGTAAAAAGCAAAACTTCCCTCTATCTAAAACTGCAAAGCATATTTCAGATGAGGTGTATTGTACTGTATATTATAAGCATATACTTGCACTCTGTTTTCATATTTTCCCAATAAATCTTTAAATGTCCAGATCTCTCCCTCTCACCATTTAGCCCTCACCCCACAATTGGTCCCTGTCCCTTGAATATGCTGTCACCCCATATAGGAAGCTGGGAATGTTAAGCTCAAAAATCATACTGGACCAGATGCAGCACAATTAGTTTCTCCTATGAAAACGTGTTCTAACTGCTTGTTTCATAAGGAGAGTGCTTTGATTACAGCTTATAGGTGAAACATCTTTTAGTTGCACCTTCATAAACAGCAAAGTGACACAGTTTTAACTATACTGTCTGTGGCATCCCTGAAGCAGAGGTTTAGTTATCAAAGCAAACTACTACTACTTTTTGCCACACAACAACTAAGAAATTTACCCTTTATTTTTTACCTGGATTATTTTTGTTCAAAAAGAGGGTTGGCTTCCACCAGGATTGTTGCACAAGTAACACAACCAAACTCCAGAGGTAAGGTTATACATGCTGCAGCAAACATATTTCCTCCAACAGCCAGCTAGCAAAAATTGTAGAATAAAAATATTCCAAAACTGAAACCTTAGTCTTACGTTAAAGATGATTGCACTTGGGAGCCAATGATTTCATGAACCTGACTTAATACTTTTAAACAAAAAAGTATTTCAAATAATAAAGCCTTGCTAAGTATTACAGATTGTAATTTTTTTGCTGTGATCAATATGCAAAGTACAAACATCAGAATTTACTTATTTATTGCTTTTTTGTGACATTTTGAATTTAGACAATATTTTATTGGTACATCTAAAAAAAACACTTCTTTTATATCCTCATAGCTAGCAGATCACTAGTTAAAAGAATTCTGGTGAAGGATTTGTGTTCACAGTGTTATAAAGAAGAAGTGGTTTGCAAACCTGTCAATATTTCAAAGTAAGACCATCTCCTTCCTTAAACTGTCAAGAGCATTTGAAGGCTGGTTTTTACTAAATTTTGAATTCTCCATGGGCTAGAACAGAATTATTCAAAATGGAAAAAAAGGAGCAAATATTTTTCATAATGGTTCTGTTATTGAGTTTTTGTAGTAGAAATCTTAGTTAGAATATCCATTGCTATGCTTGGCTATAGTGTTTACTAAAGATCTGTGGACATTTTTGTGTATGTGAAGTTTATATTTGAACTGAACTGTAAAAAAAACTACTTGTGCAAAAAGAAAAAGGAGGTATTTCTTAATGTTTAATGTTTAATTATCATGAACTTTTTATCAGTATTTGAAAACTGAACATTGTTTAACGTCTAATACTGTAAATAATTTATTCTAAAAGTAGCTAATTAACGATTTAGTGATGTGTGTCATATATGTTAATTTACATTTATATGTATGTACCCCAAGAGTTTTAAATGCACAGTTGTATACAGTATATTGAAACAATATATTTAAATTATTTTTTCCTCATTTATTGGTGTACAGTCCAATCACAAACCTTAAGCTTTATCCCACAAGGAAGCACCCAGAGCTATGGTTAGACATTGTGATTTACATAAAGTACCATAAATAAATATTCCCAGTCGTAATATGGAATGCTGAGGTTGCCATTTTTGCTATTAAATTATTTCATTATGATAGATTCAAGGTTTTTTCTTCTTAGGTGTATACAATTGGCCCATTTTTTGCCAGAACTTGTATTAATATGTTACAAGCATGATAAAAATTGTTGCCATAATTTTACTGTAATCCAAGAATGTTGATTATATTGTAGCATGGTGTCCCTGGCAATTCACACTCCTGCTAAGTATCTCTTGATTTGTTCTGACTTCTTGACTACTCTAATTCTAGAGAATTATGTTTAGTCTGAAACTATTTCTATATCAGCTAGAATAAATATGTATATGTGAAACCTAAAGAATTCATCAAAATAAGTTTTTGTAATGTAAAGAATTTGATGATTTTCTAATCTTTTTCAGTTTGGAATGAATGCACTTCTGCTGGCTTCATGGTTTGGTCATCTAAAGATACTACAAATCCTTGTGAATGCTGGAGCTAAGATTAACTGTGATAATAAGGTACATTTAATGTCGTCTTAAACAACAGATTAAAAACAACACTTATCTGTTAACTTTAACAGTTGTTTTGTAATAAGGAAACAATGACAATGTTATAGCAAAGTAGCTAACACTGTTATCTGACAATTCCAGGATCCTGGGGTTGAATTTTAGCATGGTGACAGTTTTTGTGGAGTCTATATATTTCCACTGTGTCTGCACTGTTATTTTTTCCCACTGGGACTTCAATTTTTCTTCCCAGTTTTATTATGTCCCCTGTGATGAATTGACTGTTTCACACAGAGTCGATTTCTGTTTTTTGCTCCACTGTGACCCTAGTTTGAATTAAGTTGGCTCTGAAAATGGAAGGAGAGATGGATAAACCATTTTGTCTCATTCAATTAAAAAAATATATATTTTTTTTTGGGTAATTCTTGCTCACATTAAAATATATGGGTGCCGTTCCATGGGATTTAAGAAGGTATCTGTCTCTAATGGGACTCTGCTGCCACTAGTGTATATGGTGGTCCTATGTGGTTTCTTCCCATCCACAATCAACTGTCTTTAACCTTGTACCTCCCAAGGTTTCTTTTCTATGGCATCTTTTCATTTATGGAAGGAAATGACCCCTAGTAGCCCCCATCCACCCACACGGGCATGTAGGATCTGCGTTTGACATTGTGGACTCCACCTTTATTAAGAGCCGTCTTTTTCTGCCCTGTGTGAGTCTAGTGCCAGCTTTGTTTATAGTAAACTCGTGTTAACCAGGCAATCTTTTATAACTTATCAGTGTTTGTTTAATTCCATTATAATTTTGGTATTTTCTTTTTTGGAAAAAAAAACCAAACAATTATTGTTTCTACATTATACCATTAAGCCTAGATTATGTCTGCAGCATTGGAATGTCAAGATTTATAATAAAATGTATATTTGTTAATGTTTTCTTCAGTATAGCTTAATCTGTAACTAAACTTGACCAAACTTTTAGTGAGAGATTGTTATTATTATTATTACTATTATTAATAGATTATCTATTACTCTTACTGTTGAGTTATATAATTTATGCTTATAGGTAAAAAATAGACATCTTATTCTTATTTGTGTAATATATATGGCCCTTGTTGTATGTTTGATTCAGAATGGAATGAATTTGCTTCATTGTGCTGCTCAGAGAGGTCATATAAAGGTCTTGGAATTTATCATGGAGGATCTTGAAGATGTCTGCATTGATAAAGTTGATAAAGTAAGATTATTTTTCTTAAAATAATAATGCATGTCAAGTATAAAGATCTATTCAATGCTTGTTCAACTTAAATTTAGCAAAGAAGTAAGTAGATATTTTAAACGTTTCCAGTAAATATCACAGAGATAACTGGTTTGGGTATGATTGTTTTTAGGATTAGAATTTTCTTTTTCCTTTTTTAAAACAAAATAACATTCTATAATTGCATGTGTTGAATAAAAAGTATTTTTGCAAGAGATGAAATGATGTTTCTTCGTGCATTTCTAGCAATACCACTGCTAAATGCATCTGTCCGGCACAATGATATGTGTTACTCATCCTTACATTTATCTAAATTATGGAGAATTGGGTTTATGTTTGCAGTCTACTCATCAATGTAAAGTTCTGTGACAGTTAAAAGATGTTTTGTTGCAAATTGATAGTTTTGTTTGCTTGTTGTTTGATTATTAGAAATTTTTATTTTTATTATTTTGCATGTTTAGTAACATTTGTCCAGCAATCATAGATTAATGATGTTGTCAGTGTGACATGGCAGTTTACAAATTCAGCTGCTTCTATGTTATGGGTTGTTGCTGTGCTCCATATACATGAGCAGAGATGAATGATTTCAAAGTGTCCATTTTATATTTAAAGGTGTGCACTGGGTTGTCATGCTTTCTGAACTTTGGTTTTACAAACAAAAGGCACATCTCTGTCATTTTAAAGAGAAAGGAATTTTGAAAGAAAAAAAATGTCGACTCGTCGTCTGTGTGGAGTTTGCAAATTCTTTGTTAGTGTATGGGTTTTCTTCTAGGTACTTTTCATCCCACACTGACAAATATATGCAGTTAGAGTTCTTTAGAGACTCAAAATTGGCCCCATTGAGTGAGCCCTTTGATGGACTAGCACCGTGTCCTGGGTGCTTTTCTCCCAGTGCCTCTCAGATAAACTCCAGTTCTCCCAAGACATTGAATTGGATTAATGGGATCTCAGAATGTTAGGTTTTGTTGGAAAAATAATTTAACCTTAGTGTTTATAATCAAGACAATAAATCATTGATTTAGTTATTCCCTTAGCTAGACATCCTGGAAAATTTGAATGCTTTGTATTTGAAACCTATTTGGTATAAAAACTGGAACTCTGCTAAGTAGTTACTGTAGAATATTCTGTTACTTCTACTCAAAGTAATGAAATACTGTAGAGATCTTCTTCTCTCAGCTGCTTCTGTTAGGGGTCACCACAGCGAATCATCTAATTCTATATCTTCCTGTCCTCTGCATCTTGCACTGTCACACCTACCACTTACATGTCCTCTCTCATCTCATCCATAAACCTCCTCTTAGGCTTTCCTCTATTCCTCTTGCCTGGCAGCAGGCATCACTAGCATCCCTAGCAAAGAGATGCACATGCCCAAACCAACACAATCTTGTTATTCTGGCTCTCCAACCCGAGCTGACCCTCTAGTATATTTGTTCCTAATCCTGTGCATCCTCAATACACCCAATTCACTGTAGATGTTTGTAACTGGAATTTAACTTCCAGTCATAATTACAACAAACTAAAAGAAAACCAGATATATGATGATGTTGTTTGTAATGACATTTCATTTTTGACATAATAAATTTACCAATCTTCTGTATATTAATTGTTTGCATATCTCTTGCGTCATTCAGACAAATACAAATGTTGTCACACCTCTGTGCAAAGTTTGAATATATAAATGTATATTGATATTGGTACATTGAAATTGAAACTCTGCTTTCAAAAAAGTAAAACATGAGTCACTCACAAAAAATGAGTTTGTATTTTCATCTGCTTAGTGCCTGCTTACCATTTATAGTACATATTGTAGCATTATTAAACAACAGCACTTTAAACATAATCTGATTAACTTTATTGATATAAAACCATGGCTAATTTGGTGCATTGTGGAGGTACAGAATCATGTTACTCTGAAAAAGTAAATATCACACCACACTATTGACAAATTCTCTGTGGATGTATTGTTCTTTCTAGGTTTTGAATGGGAAAATATAAAACACAGAATGGCAAACTACAAAGTACACAAAGATAAGTTATTTATCTTACAATGACAGAAAATTATATTCCATTAAAAAATTACAAACTCTGCGTATTCTGGTTCATGTCATGTACTTTTTTTTACCTATTGTCTACCGACAGTAAATTACCACAAAGCTTATAGGATAGGAATCCCATTAGTACTGTGGAGGGAATAGTCTCTGGGAAAGGTACCTGAGATATAAGATACCAAGCCACACAGCTATTCAAAACATAATTATGAGAGTGCTCGTAAAACAAAATTAGTAAATCCTCTATAATGAGAGACACTCGTGTTGTAGTCATGGTGTGTTTTATTGCTAATAAATGGAAACTTGAGGGCTTGTGTTTTAACACTAAAATTATCAGAGCCTACGAAAAAACTCGTAGATCCGTCCCATCTTAAATCACTTCTTAAAACTGTTCTCGCCTCTCGGCCAGCGTCTTTTGTAATCTAAATGTGCTGATAAAGAAAATCTGCAAGTAGCCTGCTATTCCATCCATCCACCGACTTAGAATGTGCACAAACTTCTCCCAGCTCATGCCTTGATTGATTATCTGGGAGTGAAGTGGAGTTTTAGAGTGGAAATAATAGATCGTTATTTGGAATACACGCATTTCACGTGTGTTCCGTTTCTACAGTAATCCGTGTAAACACATTTTTAAAACAGAAGTGTTTTTCATATTGTAGTAGTAAATGACAAAATGTAGGCATAAACTATATAATGTATGAAGCCTGAAGTCCAAAAATCAAAGAAACACTTTCACAAAAGGTACAAATATAACAGAACAAGTATGCTTTTGTTCAAAAATATAACTGCAGAAAAAAAGCCGCCTTAGCATGCCACATTGACACACACTACAACTGCCATGGTAGCGTAATGGTATCAGCTGCTGACTGGTAATCAAAAGGTCATGAGTTTGATCCTGCACGACTCAATTTTGAGAGGTAAACTGCTCTTATTCTTACTATTTTTAGAATAAAAACATACATTTGATTTCAGTGTGTTACAGCCGGTGTAATTTATGATACTCCTAAAGGTTAGCTTTTTTTTTTTATTCACTTTTCATTCTCTCAGTCGTGTTCAGGATCCTTCCCTAACCCACCCCCCATCTGACACTGCTGTTTTCACATAAAGATGTGCTATAGCTCTGCAGTGTACTTGTGACTGCATTCTCGTACCAATGCTTGCGAACTGAAGTGCCTGCATGCACTTTTCGTGGCATTACACGTCTATTTTTTGAACATGCCCGTGTCGCTCAAACACAGGAACATATGTTGGCGTACAAGTATAACAAAACAAGTGCACTTTTATTCAAGACTATAACCGAAGAAAAAAGAAAGCAAGTTACAGTAGGCGGTTGATACAACAGCTTGCGTAGTGCAATGGTAAGAACTGCTGATTTCTGATCCGTGCTATATAAAATCATCACATTGAAATATTAACAGTTCCCACCCTTCCTACATTTACGACATGTGTACTTATTGCAGTGTTCACACCTCTCTGTGCTATGGTTCCTATTACACTGAATGAGCACCTGACACTGTACTTTCTTCCCTACATAAATAACATTCAAGCTATAGCGCATCTCCAAATAAATAACATTCGAGCTATAGCGCGTCTCCAAATAAATCACATGTCTGTATGTGAAAACAGCAGTGTCAGATGGGGAGGGGGGCATCATGAATGCGACTGAGAGAATGGAACTGAAAAAAAAGCTAACCTTTACAATTATCATGCATTTACACTGGCTTTTTCAGACTGACTGAAATCAAATGTATGTTTTTATTCTAAAATAGTACAGTACATGCAATATTATTTGAAAACGAACAGTGTCAGATCGGGTTTGAATACACTCTGACGCTGTTACAGAAGGCGTCAGCTTATTCAGTGCAGCAGTTTCAAAGTACAGTACATGCAATATTATTTGAAAACGAACCGCGTCAGATTGGGCGCATATTCAAACCCTATCTGACGCTGTTCGTTTTCAAATAATATTGCATTAGTGCGATGATGTCTCTTTCATTCATCTTGCGGTTTGTAATCAGTGACCACGTGTTTTTTTCCCTGATCTTGCCAGTTCGCACATGTTGTAGTATGGTGGTGTTTCTTTTGTACCCCAGGACATGCAGAGGACAGAATAGTACAGAGCAGTAAGTTCAGCGCTATATGCAATCAGACAGACAGACAAGCAGAGTAGGCACTAGATATATAAATAAACAGGGAAGGCACTGTATAATAGATATATAAAAAAACAGCTAAGGGGATAGATATATAGATAGATAGGAAGAAAAGGCACTATATGATAGGCAGACGGGGAAGCTCCTATATAATAATAAAATTACTGTTATTACTATATAGATAGACAGGGAGTTCAGGCCGGCAGAACGCCGAAGGTTAAAAAAATAAAAAATCTTACGAGTACGCCACGGAAGCTGTTGTAACATTCTTGAACCTTTTATGAAAGTGTTTATTTGATCTTTGGCCTTCAGGCTTCACACATTTTATAGTTTATGCCTACATTTTGTAACATGTATTACTAAAATATGAAAAAGTTTCTGTTTTAACAATGTGTTTACACAGATTACTGTAGAAACGGAACACACATGAAATGCGTGTGTTCCAAATAATCTATTATTTCCACTCTAAAACTCCACTTCACTCCCAGATAGATCCTAGATCAATCGAGGCATGAGCGGGGAGAAGTTCATGCACGTTCTAAGTCGGTGGGGGATTTAATAGCCGGCTGCTTGCAGTTTGTTTTTATCGGCACATTTACAGGACAAAGGAGGCTGGCAGAGAGGTGAGAACGGTTTTAAGAAGCGATTTAAGGTGGAATGGATCAATGAGTTTTTTCGTAGACTAGTAATTCTAGTGTTAAAAGAGAAAGGCTCAGAGCAAGGCTAAGCTAAGAATGTAGCCGTAGTTAGTTAAAGCACAAGATTCTGAAACATTTTTGCTTATTTCT
Source organism: Polypterus senegalus (assembly GCF_016835505.1). NCBI lineage: Eukaryota > Metazoa > Chordata > Cladistia > Polypteriformes > Polypteridae > Polypterus > Polypterus senegalus. The sequence continues at coordinate 122,496,100 of NC_053165.1, read as the reverse complement.
GTCTGCTCCACATTACAATACAATACAATACAATACAATTTATTTTTGTATAGCTCAAAATCACGCAAGAAGTGCTGCAGTAGGCTTTAATAGGCCCTGCCTCTTGACAGCCCCCCAGCCTTGACTCTCTAAGAAGACAAGGAAAAACTCTCCAAAAAAAAAACCTAGTAGGGGAAAAAAATGGAAGAAACCTTGGGAAAGGCAGTTCAAAGAGTGACCCCTTTCCAGGTAGATTGGGCATGCGGTGGGTGTCAAAGAGAAGGGGGTCAGTACAATAAAATACACAGAACAAAACACAAGTAATCCTTAATACAGTATAACAATAAAATAAACAAACATTACATGCTTACATTAGAGCAACGTATTCATTCTGTGATTGTATAGTACTATGTGTGGATCATATAGTCGGCCTGCCATTTCAAGCGAGGCATTTGATGTTGGATCAAATCAGATACTCCTTGGCAAGCTTTGGCAGGTGGTGACTGATTTTTATTATCACCCACTGATCAATCCATATTATTGGAGAAGCATTAACTGCTCTGTTTGATAAATAAAATGAATGACACTGGGTGGCATGGTGGCACAGTGGTAGCGCTGTTGCCTCATAGTAAGAAGACCTGGGTTCACTTCCCAGGTCCTCCCTGTATGGCGTTTGCATGTTCTCCCTGTGTTTGTGTGGGTTTCCTCCCATAGTCCAAAGACATTCAGGTTAGATGCACTGCTGATCCTAAATTGTCCCTAGTGTGTGCTTGGGGTGTGTGTGTGTGTGTGTGTGTGTGTGTGTGTGTGTGTGTGTGTGTGTCCTGTGGTGGGCTGGCGCCATGCCTGGGGTTTGTTCCTACCTTGAACCCTGTGCTGGCTGGGATTAGCTCCAGCAGACCCCTGTGTTAGGATAGAATAGCACAGCACATACAACATCATACTTCTTTATCACAAGGCACCTGTGTTGGTTGTTGTAAGGAAAAAAAAAAAAAAAAACATACAAGAGCTAACAACCAAAGAATGAACACTAATGGGACACCTTGAAGTCATTCAAAATAGCAACAAAAAAATTATCCACAGACAGATAACCCAAGGCATTTGTTATGCTATCGTTCCAACATTAGCTAATACTACAAATTGGCAACCCTGTCACAGAGGCAACGCATGTTACAAAAGAGATAACTGGTATAATAAGATTTGATTAATACAATATACCTTTAACTGCTTGTAAAAACAATGATCTACTGTAAGTATTCCTGGAACACATGTCAAGTCTGAATTTGCATTCTATTTCAAGCCATCTCTGCATGACTTTTGGGCACCCAATTCTAATTACAAGTTAAACAAAATGGCGGAAAGGAGTAACACCATCTAACTAGGCAAGAACTGGAGTCTTTTTTGCTCTGGAGCTATTTTATGGTATTCATAATTAATTATCATTCAATATCCCAAGAAATACCAGCAAAGCCAATTGACAACCTTTTGTTTACAAGGCCCTGCAACTCATTTTAAGATGTTTCTCTCCATCAAACATTTGTTATATAGGACATGATTTAGAGTACATTTTAAATAATGAAAATGTTAGAATAAAATAAATAATAATTCAAATTTATGGAAACTGTCTATTCTCTATTGCACTTGGAATGAATCATACATATTAACAAGCCAGTTATAAGAAGTCTGACTAACTTCAGTATATCAAAACAGGAACACACTTAAAATGACAGTCTACATAAGCCGAGTGTTTAGTTTTGGATGGAATTTTCTTAGACCACTATGTGACTGTGTGACTCCATTCACTCTATGGGGAAAATAGGTCCTACTGTTGATTTTAGCCACTCATGTAAACTGTAATAGCAGATGTTTTGAGGATAGAACAGAAATGGGTTTTTATTATACTTAAAAAAAATAAATAAATAAAGCCTCAGATGTTTGGCTCAAGGTATCCATGTGCACCAGCAGTCAAACTAAATGTTGTGTTTCCTTTTTTATCTGCATATTTGTAAATTGCACTCTCTGATGACACACAGCTCTGATCTAGCTTTAGATGACAGTTTTAAGTAGTAAGTTAATTTTCAAAAATGGGTTAAATAATATGTATTAATGCAAAGTTAAGATTGTCCTCTATTTACATTTCTCGATATTTCTGTGAATCTAATGACCCATCCTCTTTTTTTTAAGCCATGAACTAGGTGAACTTGTATCTTTAAAATGAGTGTCACACCATGATATTGGCATTATGATGGATCACAATTAGCATTATATGAAAAATACAGATGGATTACTTATTAAGAAGAAAGTTGTCAGTGTGGATTTGTATAAACAAAGCATATTTTTCCCTCTATGTAAATTTTCCATTAGTGCTGCTGTATTTGCAAATGTGAGATAACCTTATTATGTTGTTTTCCCCCTCATTTCAATTGCTAGTGGGGTCTATCATTTTCCTTCCTGATGATTTATTGAATATGTAAAATATAAAGTAAAGCTCCCGAAACAGAATCTGTTACACATTAATGTACTTCATTTCTGCTTTGGCTGTCCTACTACTCTTTGTGAATGTTTGTCATATGCATAAAGGCCTATTCTCAATTTTGATTAACTGCATACGAGAATTCAGACAGACAAGTGTAAATTAAGGAAATTAAATAACATATTTCTTTACTTGGTCTCTTAGATTCATCCTGCATATATTTTTGTTTTCTTAATTGATTAAATATTTAGTACTTGCCCTAAATAGCAATGTAAAACTGAATTTGATTTTATGTCATCTTATCTTAGATGGGAAAAACTGCACTTCACCTAGCTGCAGAGCAAGGGCAGCTGGAGGTGGTTGAGTTTCTCATTGGATTTGGCTGTGATCACAGCATTAAAGATAAGGTAATATTATAAATAATGCTTTAGTAAATTTGTCAGATCAGTCAATGTATGTATATATTAAAAAAGGCGCTATATAGACGCCTGACCTGACACAGACGGACATGGAGGCACGTGTAAAATAAACTATTTTTTTTTTCTTCATCTGGAGGGCACGTCTTCTCCGTGTCCCTCAGCCACCAAACAACCACACACTTTCTTCTTCTTTACCACCACTCCTCCTCCTAGCTTTGTCCACCTTCCACCCGACTCTGGCCAATGAGTGGTGGTTGGTGGCCTTTTTTATAGCCCACCCGGAAGTGCTCCAGGTGCTTGATTACCTGTTTTCATTTGCACTTCTGGGCGGGGCTAAAGAATCGTCCAGCCAGGCTCAGGGACCCCTGCAGTGCCCCCTGGCGACCACCCCAGATCCCAACAGGGCTGTGGAGAACTCCTCCCATGGAGCCCTCCGCTGAGGCACCACCGTCAGGGGCGTCCCGGCCGTCCGACACAATATGTATATATGGTAAATCCAAGGGAGTTCCACTGAGCCCCAAACCCAAGATACATTAATACCCTGCACACTTTTGAGTTAAAATAAAGAATATATATAACAACAATGCATCATATTTACAATCACCACTCCAGAAATCAGCCAAAATACACAATAATTACACAATACTTCCTCCTTTCTCCTCTAGTTGAGTGTTGCTCACTGCCCTCTGACTCAACCATATATGGCAGCAGGCTCTCTTTTATGCCAGACCCAGGAATGTTTCCAGTGCCATGCCATTTCTTCTGGGTAGCACTTCTGGACCATAAGGAAAATAAGGAGGTCCTCCCCAACAGCACCCTGTGTTGATACATGGGGACCTTGACAGGGCTTCATTTCCAGACTCCATATTTCAAGCACCCCTATAGTTGTCTCAACTGAGTTCCCATGTGAGGACCACTGACACTTGACATATGGGAGATGGAATTCCTCCCAATTCTTGGCCATTGCTGGCCCTTCCGGTATTTGATACCAGCCAGACAAAATTTATTTGTGTCTTCCGTTGACTAATCGATCTGTCATTCTTCTCTGGTTTCCCATCTGGCTACAAAATCGCCCCTTTCCCATATACTGTATATTTGGAAAAGATGTTAGAGTTTGCTTGTTCCTCCCTTGTGTACTCTTTGGATATGCCACAGTTTCCTCCCACTATAAGTCTTCAATTTGACAGTCAAATGCTTCCATTAAAGTTATACCTAAGCTTATTTCCTAAACCTCTTCCACATTCAGTGCCTAGCAAAAGTAGTTGCTAAGTCTTAAATTTAAAAGGGATGTGTTTACATATCTATGTCATATATCTATATCTATCCAAATTAATTTATTCAGACCTAACAAACAGTATTTAGTTAAAATAAACTGCTCAAAAAAATTAAAGGCACTGATAACCAATGAGTGTTCATCTGTTCATGCCAGGTATATCAATAGTCCCTTTGATAACCTTAAAACTTTTGCAGAACCAATTGATATCCCATCTTTACAAGAGATTCCTTGACCTTCTCCAGATCCAACTTCTTTGTGGTCTGTCTCTTCTCTGCACTGTATCAAACCCTGAAGTGACTTGTTACCAGTTTGTGGTCAGTGACAATGTTCATGGGATTAAATGCATTAAGGAAGCATTTGCATGTTCGTGATGCTGTTCCTCCACTGCTTGTTGAGCAGGATGTAATTGATCAGCAGTTTATTTTATTCCACTTCATTGTTTTTGCATGACTGCCAAGTCCACATTTTAGTTGGGTTACATTCAAACTATGTGTTGGTGATGCACAGTTTTTGAGTTGGCAGACCTGCACCAGACTCTCTCTTCTTTGATTCATAAATGTCCAGTATGGTAATTTAATTTACTTTTTACATGGTTATTGTATAAAAACCCCAGATGCTTTCCTGCTTGCTGTTCTGTATACTGTCAGGATAAACACTCCGCAGAATAGATAACTGTAGCTACTTCTGAGGTGTAAAAACTTGATGATACTAATTTCCAGTACAGTTGAAATGCACTGCTTTTGTAGTTAAAATTGTGCCACATTTAATTAATAGTTCCCTTGAGCTACTGTGACATTCTTTTTAATACGGAAAAAGAAAATGACACACACAGATACACTGAATATCTCTATATGATCTAATAACTTCAAACAGAATGTAACATGTAAAATTTTAATGTCAGTATCCCAAAGAACAATTTTGAAAAATGTATTTTGGGGCCTCTGGTCATTTTTAAAAATGATGTTTTTGATTAATATGATGGATGGATCCATGATGGATCTCTTTTCTTATGATTAAACTGTTCAAATTATCCTTCAACAGGAGGAGAACACAGCAATACAGTTGGCCGCTCAGAGTGGACATTCTGAGGTTTTGCAAAAGATTGTGGAGACAGGAGTTGATATTAATGAGAAAAACAGTGTAAGTTCAGTTTTTTGTAGTTTTCTATAATGCATAATGTTTTGTGCCAGCAAGACTTAGTAATGTTTTGCCATATTGGTATATTTGGTTTTCTGCTTTTTTGTCATGTGGGAACCCTGTAGAATTTTTTATTTTCTTTGTTCATATTTAAAGAGTCATTCCTTGAATTGAACCTCATTATATTCATGAATCAATAATTCCTTCTAGAATGATACACTGCATTATGATTCTGAAAATCGATGCAATGATGTGTGAATTTTTTTCTTTTAAATATTGTGTAGTTCTGCACGGCTGGCAATGGGGCAAAAGACATGACTAAGCTGGCACTAATAAAGCATGCAAGTTGTCATGACAGTGTAAAAAAGCATAGGCCTGCTAGATATGTCAGGAAATGTTGCAAATAGCAGGAACCATTATAACAGAGAGAGAGTTCCAGATAGGACATCATAGTGGGTGGGGAATGGAGCTTCTCCCCTTTGTGATTCAAGTGCAATTGTCAAACCGGGGTTGGATCCACCTTGGTGAATTGAGCACAAACAATGGAGAGGGAGTGGGGATAAGGTCTTCATTGGTAAATTGTGCACACACATTAGAACAGGGTAGAGGTGGAGGAGTCCTCCTTGCTGAATTTGGAGCAATCATCAGCATGGTTGGGATTAAGTGCAATTGTGGTAGCAGCAAAACACAGGTCTAAATGCCATTTTCCCTGTCATGGATAAGAACAATTTTTCCAAGTACAAGAAAATCAAAATCCCTATTTCAGATATAGGAATCCACATGTAAGGTGATCTTTAATTTAGAATATGGGAGTGATGTGACATAGGTGTCTAAAAATCTATGTGAAGTTCTGAAAATGTTTATACATCACTAGAACCTCTAACATGGGAGATAGCAGAATACATCTGTGTGCCTTAGCATATGCCCAATTTACATTAAGCCTTTTAATTTTTGAAATGAAAGCTCTTTTTTGATTAAAAATGCTTTGTGTATAGTCACATGTCTATCCAGTATAATCTTCTATAATAATTATGTGGATAATTTGAAACATTTTAAAAATTAGGCCAATGAAGACAAATATTCTCTTGTAGTTCCTAGTAACTGTAACTTTTGCTCATTAGAAAAAAATGGAAATCTTTTGAAAACATGAATACAAATATCTAATTTATTTGCATCATGTATAAATACCAAGTATGCAAATTAATACAGAAAAAATCATACTCTATTTAAAACTGATTTGAAAGCAATGCACGGAAGATTATCCTTGCCAAAATTAAATGTACACTGAAAGGGAATTCATATCCAATTTCCTCATTTAATTTAACATGATTTTTCTTATCATAATTAAAAAGAAATTAATCAAATTAATTGTTTTTCAGTATGGCATTCAAACTCCTGCCAATTTGAAATGCTATATCAATATTTTGTTTTGCTTCATGCCCATTAAATCGTGGGCTACATGTGCCTTAATTAAAACCAATGCAAATTAACTGCATTTCCTGTTTGTAGCAAATTTAAGTTATTTCCACATCTGTGCATTAAACATGCTAAAACTATGAAATTAAATGACCAAACAGTGTCAAGTCGGGGTAAGCATGGGGCGTCAACAGCAGTGATAGTGATTGGAAGTATTCCAATCTTAACTTTGTTCTTATGCACTCATGATTATGAACTTGTTCTTCTCCATATGTCTTGATTTACTGAAATGGTAAGACATGTACTGTAATTCTGGTCTCACTTAAAAACTTTACTGTTAGGTTAAGTAATGTAGTGTTAATAATGTGTAATTATCAATACAGTTAAAATTTTGAAGGTGTGGCTAGTTATTTGTTTCAACTTTCTAAAAACTGATATGCCAACATTTGTAAGCATTAATGTGATCACCAAACTTGGGTTCTTCATATCTTTTTTTCTATTCTCACTCTTTGTCATAGCCATAGCCATATTAAATCATTGTCTTATTTTTTCTTCTTCGTCTGCATGTCACCAGTATTTGATAGACATTGGCATTTATTCTCATTCAACACCATTGGTGTGAGGCCATGGACTTAATTTAGGCATGCTGTGGGTGCTGTTGAGCATCAGCAGAGTAATGAGAGCATACCAGCTACAAATGAAGCCAGCAGCACCCCCACCACTGACCCACCCATCACCTAGTGGAAATAATAGTCTCACCTTATGAGGAACTACAGTTTTTGCTAATAATGCAGTACATAATAAAAACAGTACAGCAGCTAATAGATGAGGAAACTTATTGATCTGGTGTTACCAGCTACCTAAAATGTTTAATGTGGGTTTCTTAAGCAAAATTGGCAGCAACATTTCCAGAGTCAGCCCATCTGTTCCACAGCTTTCTAGAGTGCACTCTGCAGGTCTGGACACCCTGAGGAGAAGGTCATTTGAATAGTGCCTGTGTTACCAACTGCAGGAGGTGAGGAGATCTTAATGGAAGATCAAATGTGCTGTGTGAAACTGACAGGACGAGGAGAAGCTGCATAGGTGGTGGAAGTTAGGAGAAAGTGTATGAGTGGAGTGGTTAAGGAAACCTTATTCTGGAGCCCTGAGAATTCACAATCTGGAAAAGAGATTGTGACAAATTGGGCAGAAGCCTGAAGGTGCATGAAATATTAACTTGCAGTCATCAACAGTGTTTGAAAGGAGGAAACAAACAAAGTGAACCTCAACTTGCCCTGATGTTAATTATTTTGAAGTTGTTCCACTTAGCTGCAAACACTGGGGAAGTTTATGTAAAAGGAAAAATACTTTAATCTAAGGGCTTAATCTGCTCATTATTCGTGGTGTCTGTGTGTCTCTCCTGCTGAACCTTTTGACACTGATTGAATTCACTCATTTGAATTCATTTCACTGTGGTGGGCTGGCATCCTGCCCAGGGTTTGTTCCTGCTTTGCACCCTGTGTTGGCTGGGATTGGCTCCAGCAAACCCCTGTGACCCTGTTAGGATATAGCAGGTTGGATAATGGATGGCTGGATGGAACAATGACTAACTGACTGACTGAATTCATTTCATTTGGCACGATTAGCATATGGATGTGAAAAGAAATGCAATGTCATATTGAAAAGCAATGAATTATTTGGTTTATTTCTTTTTAAGTGTGACTAGAAAAAGTTGTGTCAATATTAAATGCATGTCATTAATATGACTTGCATCTCAGTGCCAGTTATGGCTTTTTTCGCTTGTCCAAATACATTATTGTGGACCAGTAACCATATGGAAGGTGTGCAGGCATAGTCCAGCTCTGTGAATACCCATTTTTAGCTCACATAGTCTGTCTGTCTCCCTTTTACTACAGGCAACTGAAACTTTTAAAAATGATCGAGACAAAAATCAGACTATCAAAAAAGTACTAAGACCTTTACTTTTACAAATAAATAGTATGGTGTTAATGTGCTTGAATTTCAGTACCTAAGGCTTGTACTAAACTGTTGATTGTAAATACATAAACCATTAGACTTCTTATGTATTATAACTGGTGAGGGTACTCAATTATCATCCAACCAGCAACAAACCAGAATCAGAACAACACGAATAAGATCCAAAATATAAAAATGTGGATTTATTGGGTAAATAAAATACATAAAATGGGGATAAACACTGAAAATGCATAAATTGCAGTGGACATTCTTACACAAACTGAGGGAGGGCTTACCATAAAGTGCTGTCTTTATCACCTGCCACCTCTCCACTGTATCTCATAAACCAATCAGTCCTTAACCTGGCACCAATGAGCCTTTTCTCCAAACTGACACTTGTCTCAGTGTTTAAAACTAATAATGGGGTTATCTTTGTCCTAAATCCACTTTCAAGGTCAGGAGCAGATTGTTTTTGCTAGAGGGTGTGGTATAGCAGGTCTGTGCCTCCAAAAACTGTGGCCATTTTTAATAATCAGTTGGCCAGCTATTTCTCTGTGGGCATGCTCGTGCAAGGGTGGAGTAATTGGGATGAGACGTACCTGCACGTGTACTCTTTCTAAATTGCTTCATCAGTTTCCTGCGATGGGAGATTGAGATGCTGAGCACACTGAGCCAGCGCAGGACAAGGTGGATGTAAAACTAAACAAGAGAGTATCAGAGGTTAAAGGACAGAGAGAAAGGCAGGAATGGTAGTGAGCCGGTGGTTAGAGAGAAGCAGGCAAATGTTAGTGGCGGCATAGGAGGTAATGCTCAGGATGAGGGCACGAGGATCACTCCTGCTGTGCAACTAGGGAATCGTTACACTCTGGTGTGTCCTTTCGCTGGGTGGAGTCAGAAACTGGCAGCAGTGGGAGGATGGTGCACTTCCACCAGGTGGAGCCTGGAAAAGCAACGGTGGGTGCTGGAGCTCCCTGTGGAACCTATAGATCGGGCTGCGGGGACACGGGCCAGATTTTATGGATGTCTGTGTCTGTTGGTGGACGTCTCTCCGTTGCTGCGAGGTCCAAGTGGATAAGCTGGGAGTGGCATCGGTTTTTAAAAAGGAAGGACCGGGGACTGAGAATTTTAAAGAAGACTCCTGCATTGTTTTAACCTCGTTTTTATTGGATTGTTTAATTATTTATTGGATCACTTTAACCTCCATCAGCACTTTGACATTTTTATTGATTATTTATTAACTTTTTGAGCACTGCATTTTTTAACACAGTTTTTGTTTATTCAAATAAAAGCGCTTTCACTTTTCACCAGTCTGTTTTGTCCTCATCTACCACACTCATCTCGATTCCGGTAATGATGGTGTTGGGTTCAAGAGGCTTCTATTATACGAGAGGGAGCAAGGAGATGACCCACACCGTCACAGAGGGACACCTGTAACAAAAGGAGCTGGAGCTCTCGCTTGGGGGCCTCTGGTGTTCCTTGAAGTTCCTAAACTTTAGTGCCCTGTAAGGATCCAGATTTCCAAGACACAATTTCAGCCACCCATTCTCTTAAAGAAGTAACATAGTCACTTTCCTCTAAGTCAGATGCTGTCCTGTAATTGTATGTTTGGACAATACTAGCATTCTACAAGTATTACCAAAACCTACTGTCATGTAACATAACACCAGAAGGCATTGTGGTCTCTGCCTGCCCCTACTGGATCCATATTCTGATTCTCAGGCATACTTGGCATCTGTTGAATTGTGTGCCCTCTAAAAATTCTGAGCACTTTTCCACCCAAACCACAGCTCATTCCCTTCTGGTGGATAGGTGCTCTTCCATCTCCGGTTTTCCTTTCTGGGTACCAAGTACAAAGAGAGGGCATATCACACTGTAGTGTACACTTGGGCAGTTTAAAATCACCTAAAATATAGACAGAAAATTAAACCCAGGTCTCTGAACCTGTGAGGCAGCAACACTAGCCACTATATTCACATATACAGCACATAAAATCTAGGGGATGTCAAAAGTGTAAATAATACCCTTTGTAAAATTTCTGTGTTTATTAAGTAACCAACATTAATTAAATGAAAAGCAAAAAGATTGTGTTTAGGAAAAATATTTTTAAACATTTTTCAGTGCCTTTAACTAAAGCTTGTGAAACATCTTTTGATTTGAGAACATCAGCAAGTTCATTTTCACAGGTCTCCATCAACATAGTAAAACTGGAATCAGGAATTTCATCTCACTGTTTGTGGAAGATTTAAGGCACAACTGAATCAATTGGGGGGTCTTCGGTGTAACTAATGGTAAAAGTCAACATTCCTGCCTTCACTCTCTTCTATAGTCTGACTGTAGTCTTTATGTTTATATGAAGTAAGAAACAAAATATGTGGTTCCTTAACTGCTGTAATACTTTGCATAAAGGAACAGTACAACTAGATTATTGCATATATTAGAAAAGCACATTCTGAAAAAATCATTTTCTGATATTAGTTTCCGTATCAATTACTGACCAATCAGTGCATCACTAGTTAGAACTTTCACAATATGTTCTAAACCTTTCAAATAAACAATTTTTTCTTGGTTTTCAACCACTTTGCTGTAACTGATTTCACAGCTTCATAATTGGCATAGCACATCCACTGGATGTAGATTTTCAGACTCTGGAACCTCACTTTGCCAGATCTGGAGAACTGGGTGGGTGTTTTATCTTCTTGAATATAACAAAATGATATATTTCAAAATACATTGAGCTTTGAGCAGACAAAAATGTAGCTTACTTGCAGCCTTTATTTTTCCCATAGTTTGTACTTGTTACTATCCTTTCATTTCCCCAAATATTTTAGCTATTTTTGTGTGATGGGGGAGGGGGGTCTGTCCTAGGCAAGGTGACTTTTAATATGTACTGCACTGTGATTAAAGCTTTTTTTTTACATACACTTACATTTTAAGGTTTTTAGTCTTGTGCTAGACAAACTGTAAACTCAAAATAAAATTTACAGTGACAAAAAAAAGTATTTGAACCCTTTACAAATAATTTGTGTATACATTTTTCTTTTGACTATGAACCCCATAGTAATACTGAATCTTGAAAAGTTAATTGGAATCAGGAGTTCTGAGCAAATCTGTAATTCCATCATTGAAGCAAGATTGTAGCTGTGACTTGGAGATGTTTTGATAAGAAAGAAACATTCTGAGTTTGCTATCCACAAGAATAATCTGCTCATGTAAAACATGCCTTGTAAAAAAAGAGATCTCAGAAGCTCTACAATCAAGAGTTGTTAATTGGCATAGAGCTGGAAAGGCTCATAAAGTCATTGTAAAGGGTTTAGATATTATCTGGTTCACAGTTGGTCAAATTGTGTATAAATAGAGACAATTTATTACTGTACTTACTCTCCCTAAAAGTGGGCGCCTAACCAAGATGGCTTGAAGAGTACAATGCAGATTCAGTTAGGTAAAAAAAAAGAACCCCAGAGTGACATCTAAAGACTTGAATGAATCACTGAAACAGACTACCATCTCCGTTTATGAATCTATCATATGCAAAACATTAAACATGCATAGTGTCTATGTCAGAACAACAAGGAGGAAGCCACTGCTCTTCAAAAAAAAAAAAAACATCGGCACACAACTGAAATTTGCCAAAGACCATTTTGGCACTCCACAACACTATTTGGAAAATGCTTTGTGGACTAGTGAAACTAATGTTCGTTCATTCTGGCCCTTCATTTAGTTTACCCTCTTTGCCAGATGTTAAGGATAATTTGTGTTTTTATCACAAATTATGTTATGTCTTCAGGGTTTTCTTATGGTATTTTCTATATTCTGTATTTTTATTCAGGCTTATTGTCCCCTTTTCTAATTCATAGCTTTGTGTTTCCTGTATTTACAATATCTTTAGTGTTTTATGCAGATATTTGTATCCAATGTTGAATTTCTGTTAGGTGCTTGAGGCATGGGAAAGGTGTTGTATAAATAAAATATAGTTTTATTATTATTACTTTTTATTTTTCATGAGATATATATCTCAGACATACATGTGGCATAAAAAGGACACCATGTAACATGAAAATATCATGATTTGGTTCTTTTTTGCAGCCTTGGGGCCAGGAAAGCTAAGTTTGTTAAAGTATCTGACAAAATACAGTGATCCCTCACTATATCGCGCTTCGACTTTTGCGGCTTCACTCCATCGCGGATTTTAAATGTAAGCATATCTAAATATATATCACGAATTTTTCGCTGATTCGCGGATTTCTGCAGACAATGGGTCTTTTAATTTATGGTACATATTTCCTCAGTTTGTTTGCCCAGTTGATTTCATACAAGGGACATTATTGGCAGATGGCTTAGAAGCTACACAATCAGAGCATGTATTACGTATTAACTAAAACTCCTCAATGATATACGATATGCTTCCTGCGCGGTGCTTGATTGTTTGCTTTTCTCTGTCTCTCTTGCTCTCTCTGACATTCTCTGTGCCTGATGGAGGGAGTGTGAGCAGAGGGGCTGTTTGCACAGAGGCTGTTTACCTAGAGGATATGGACGCTCCTGTAAAAAATGCAGCTTTATCCTGGTGCTTCGGCATACTTAAAAGCCCAAAAGCACGTATTAATTTTTTGAATGTTTGCTTTTCTCTCGCGCTCTCTCTCTCTCTCTGACATTCTCTGCTCCTGACACGCATTCCTTTAAAGAGAAGGTATATTTGCGTTCTTTTAATTGTGAGAAAGAACTGTCATCTCTGTCTTGTCATGGAGCACAGTTTAAACTTTTGACTAAAGGGTGTTATTTCATGTCTAGAGGGCTCTAATAATGTTAACAGTGTGGGAGAGTTTATAAGGGCTTAAAATATATAAAAATAACCATACAAACATACGGTTTCTACTTCGTGGATTTTCATCTACCGCCGGCGTTTCTGAAATGCAACCCCCACGATCAAGGAGGGATTACTGTAATGTCAAGGTATCTGTCCGCTAGCTTAAGTTCAGTAGGAGCTAAGGGATGCAACAGAACAGTGACCCTTCAAACCCTACTACAGAATGGCTTCAAAAAAATGAAATCTGCCTTTTGGAGTGGCGCAGTCCAGAACGTAAAACACCAGACATCCTAAGAATATGGCGGAGCTGAAGCAGTTCTGTAAGGAAGGTTTGATCTGCAGCTACAAGAAGGGTTTGTTTGAGGTTATTGCTGCCAAAGGAGGTTGGGCCAATTATTAAATCTAATGGTTCGCTTATTTTTTCAACAGCACAGCATGAAAGATTATAATTGTTTGTATGTGCTATTAGCTTAAGCACGTGTTTGTTTACACTTGTGACTTAGATGACGATCAGGTCAAATTTTATAAACAATTAATGCCAAAACAGTTAATTTCAAAGGGTTCACATATGTTGTCTTGTTTCTGTAACTGAATTACTATTAGAAATGACAAGTAGTAGTTAGACCTTAAAAAAAAAACTTGTTCTGAAGCATCTTTTTTACACCATGATGAGCTGACACACAAAGGATTCTGCTATCCAGTCTTTTGTTTTAATGTGGAGTTTAATATTTTATACTGTCTAGTTCAGATTTTTCCACCTATAATGAATAAAGGCTGATATTTTTTTCTTTCTATATTTCCCTTGTCTTTTTCGTTGGTTAAATGTAGGTTATAGCATAACCAACGTTTTTCAATTTTTGACCACTGCCTAAATTCATCCCATAACTTGGACAGAACTTTATTTTTCCCTTTGGGGGAAATTTGGCTTTTTACAGAGGTTAGATACATAAATAGTCTCATATAAACCGGGGTGTCAGCAAGCCCCAAACCCCAATACGAACACACCAAGAGTCCTGGGTATAAATAAAGGATGGTTTTTATTCAACACAATACCTCTAATGTAACACAAGCACAGATTTTTCTCTCTCCAAAATTCACCTCTCACCACCACACTACCCTTCTCTAGTTGAGTGCTGCAGTCTGTCCTCCCAGCTTCGACTCACCTGGATAAGAGAGTGTGGCTGTGGCTTACAGAGCTTCCGAGTCCGCGGTGTTAAGTGTTAATCTTTGTTCGTCTTTGTCAACTAGTATAAGAAAATAAGTAGGTTTAAGTGATAGTGGTATGCAGACATAGATTTACAAGCTGCAAATCTTGCTCAATATCCGAGTAAACTGCACCGAAATATCCAGCGAGGTGAAAGAGATGCTCCACAGCCTTGAGAAGCTGAACTGGTGGAAACGCAAGCGCAGCGATCGGAGGCAGAAACAAAGGAAATGTGGCGGTGTTAGCACAAGGCTAAAAACTAACCCCGCCAGACCTGTGATACCATCCATTCTGCTTGCGAACGTCCAATTGCTGGAAAACAAGCTGGATTACATAAAGCTGCAGTGGGAAATGAGACACTGTTGCATCTTTACTTTCACTGAAACATGGCTCCAGGAAAACATTGCAGACTCGGCCATCTAGGTAGACTGACCATCTTCCGAACAGACAAAGACATCTGTTTGTCCTGTAAGACCCACAGGTTGGGGGGGGGGTGGTGGTTTTAGTGTACTGTTTGTTTATGTGAAAAGAGAGTAGTGTACGAATGCTGCCTCAGTTGTGCGACACTGTTCTCTGCTGATAGAGGTTTTATTGGTAAGGTGCTGGCCTTTCAACCTGCTGAAGGAATACAGTTGCATGGTGGTGGTTGCTTTCTACCTCCCACCTAACTAGGCATTAGTGGAACTCTATGAGATCATCAGCAAACTGCAAATGACGCACCCTGAGGCATTTTTCATTATTGCTGGAGACTTTGATCATGCCAACTTGAAGTCAGTTCTCCCAAAATTCTTCCAGAATGTGAACTTTGCTACCAGAGGGGACAATGTTTACACAAACGCTCCTGACGCCTACAAGGCCCTACCCCGCCCCCATCTCGGCTGTTCAGACCATATCAGTGTGTTTATGGTTCCTGCGTACAAGTCCCTGCTGAAGTGCATTAAACCGGCCTGCAAGAACATCAAAGTGTGGCAGATGGGTGCTGTTTCAGCTCTCCAAGACTGCTTCGAATTGACAGACTGGACATTTTCAGGGAGGCTGCTATGAATGGTGACTCCATCAATCTGGAGAAGTACACAGACTGCATAGAGGATGTTACTGTTACCAAGGATGTTACCACAATAGCCAACCAAAAGCCTTGATGACGAGAGAAGTGTGCACGCTGCTCAAGATCAGAAATGCAGCCTTCAGATCTGAAAACAAGGTTGCCCTCAGGGTGGCCAGAGCCAACCTGTCTTGCACTATGAGTAGAGCTAAGTGGGCCTAAGCACAGAGGATTAACAAAACCTTCAGCAGCAAAAGAGACACACGTCATAGGTGGCAGGGCGTTCAGATAATTATAAACTACAAGCCCGACCCACACATGGTGATGCCTCCCTACCAGATGAGCTGAACAACTACTTTGCATGGTTTGAGGCGCAGAACAAAGAGCCTGCAAGAAAAGCAACACCTCCCTCCACTGACCAGGTACTATGTCTCTCCATAACTGACGCGAAGAGGACTCTATCCAGAGCAAGGCTGCAGGACCTGACAACATACGTGGTCGGGTGCTCAAAGAATGTGCCAGTCAACTGGCTGGTGTCCTCACAGACACATCTCTGAGACAGTCGTCAATCCCAGCATACTTCAAGTCGACCACTATCATACCAGTGCCGAAGAAGTCCTCAGTGACAAGTTTGAATGACTACCGACTAGTTGTACTCACGCCAATCATCATGAAGTGCTTCGAAAGGTTAGTCATGTCACACATAAAGACTAATCTCCCTGCCTTGACCTTCTTCAGTTTGCATACCTCTCAAACAGGTCAACTGAGGATGCCATATGCTTTGCCCTTCACCTTTCCCTGACACATCTGGATAAAAAAGACACATATGTCAGGATAGTATTCATAGACTTTAGCTCTGCCTTCAACACAATCATCCCTCAAAAGCTGGTTGTAAACCTGAGCAGGTTGGGCCTGAACACCACCCTCTGCAATTGGATCCTGGACTTCTTGACAGAGAGGCCCCAGTCAGTTCAGATGGGCTGCAACATTTCCAGCATCATCACACTGAGCACTGGAGCGCCGCAGGGCTGCGTGCTTAGTCCACTGCTCTTCACCCTGTTGACTCACGACTGCACAGCCATGCACAAAACGAACCACATCATCAAGTTTGCAGATGATACGATGGTGCTGAGATTGATAAGCAGGGATGATGAAACAGCAAACTACACGTCAATATTGCTGCTACTTCTTTGTCTTGTCTTTGCACAATGTCTTGTCTTGTTTGTGTTTTAATTTTAAATTTTAAATCAATTTTTATTTTATTATTTGCACTTCATGTTGTTACACTGTGGACTCTGAGCTTCGCAATTTCGTCTATCTGTATACTTGTATACACTGTGTGCACAATTATTAGGCAAGTGAGTATTTTGACCATATCATCATTGTTAATGCGTATATTCCAACTCCAAGCTGTATTAACTTGAATGCTTATTGGATTTAAGCACGTCAGGTGATGTGTATTTGTGTAATGAGGGAGGGTGTGGCCTAAGGAGATCAACACCCTATATCAAGGTGTGCAGAATTATTAGGCAGCTAGTTTTCCTCAGGCAAAATGGGCCAAAAAAGAGATTTAACTGACTCTGAAAAGTCAAAAATTGTAAAAAGTCTTTCAGAGGGATGCAGCACTTTTGGAATTGCTAAGATATTGGTGTGTGATCACAGAACCATCAAACATTTTGTTGCAAATAGTCAACAGGGTCGCAAGAAACGTGTTGAGAACAAAAGACGCAAATTAGCTGCCAAAGATTTGAGAAGAATCAAACGTGAAGCTACCAGGAACCCATTATCCTCCAGTAGTTTCATATTCCAGAGCTGCAACCTACTTGGAGTGCCCAGAAGTACAAGGTGTTCAGTGCTCAAAGACATGGCCAAGGTAAGGAGGGCTGAAACCCAACCACCACTGAACAAGAAACATAAGTTGAAACGTCAAAACTGGGCCAAGAAATATCTGAAGACAGATTTTTTTCAAAGGTTTTATGGACCGATGAGATGAGAGTGACTCTTGATGGACCAGATGGATGGACCTGTGGATCAGTAATGGCACAGAGCTCCACCCAACGTGGAGGTGGGGTACTGGTATGAGCTGGTATTTTTAAAGATGAGCTAGTTGGACCTTTTTGCATTGAAGATGAACTCAAAATCAACTCCCAAACCTACTGCCAGTTTTTCGAAGACACTTTCTTCAAACAGTGATACAGGAAAAAGACCATGATTTTTATGCAGGCCAATGCTCCATCACTTGCATCGAAGTTCTCCACTGCGTGGCCAGCCAGTAAAGGCCTTAAAGATGAAGGAATAATGACATGGCCCCTTCCTCATCTGACCTAAACCCTATCGAGAACTTGTGGGCACTTCTTAAACGCTAGATTTACGGGGGAGAAAAACGATACACCTCTCTGAAGAGTGTCTGGGAGGCTGTAGTCACTGCTCCACAAAAAGCTGATCGTCAACAGATCAAAAAACTGACAGACTCCATGAATGGAAAGGCTTGAGACTGTTATTGGAAAGAAGGGTGGCTATATTGGTCATTGATTGATTGATTTTTTTTGAAATGTCAGAGATGTTTATTTGTAAATTTTGAGGTGTTTGTTTATTATTCTCACTATAACAGATGAAAATAAACAAGTGAGATGGGAAAATTTTCATTTTTCCTTTAGTTGCATAATAAATCTGCACACTAATAGTTGCCTAATAATTGTGCGCACATATGTATTCCTCTGATGATGTTCACACTCACATTTCCGTTGTGAAACATTCAGGTTTCAGGTTTATTAACATTTTGGATTGACTGATAGCACTGTGTTTGTTCCATATTAAAATTAATCCTCAAAAATACA
Source organism: Polypterus senegalus (assembly GCF_016835505.1). Classification (NCBI taxonomy): domain Eukaryota; kingdom Metazoa; phylum Chordata; class Cladistia; order Polypteriformes; family Polypteridae; genus Polypterus; species Polypterus senegalus. The sequence goes on along the minus strand of NC_053165.1, from coordinate 122,477,560 downwards.
ACTTGCCTAATAATTGTGCACACAGTGTATGGTTGAGATGACAATAAAGTTCAGTTTGACTTGACTTTGATTAAACACCTGGGAGTACTTCCAGTGCCAGGCCTGCTGCTCCTGGGTCATGCTGGAGTCCCATACAGCAGAAGACATGTCTCCCTGCAACGTCCTCTTTCAGGACCCTGCTCTACTGGACTACATCTCCCAACATGCACTGCTGGCTCCCTACTGGGGACCAATATCCGGGGCCACTGCCATCTAGCGTGCTGGGGGAGTGAAAAGTCCTCAGCAACATCTTCCACATCCGGTCGGCTGTCCATCCATTCTCTTTGGCCCATTCTTCTAGGTCTGATCCCCTTCTCCTCCCCTCTTCTGGCCGGAATACCCGTCCAGCCCATGTGGCATTTACAACAGGTAAGTAAATAAAGAAATAAATATACACAGACACTTTGGTCTGAACACACACTGTAATTACTATAAAGAAATAAAAGTTCTGACTTGGATGTCACAGTCACAGTGAGGTATTATGCAGATGTATTTCTGTTGATATGAAGGAGCTCCAGTAACTTTTCTTGACACACTAATGCTGAATAATACGTTGACTGAAAGTACTTAGTGTTTTAGAGAGAGGATGCACAGCATTCTTCATAATGACACTCAGTTTTGTTTTAATTCTTTCCTTTGGTAATACCTCAAGGGGGTCCCGAGTGCATCATAAAACAGAGTTTACCCATTTAATTAGCTTGTTGATTCAGTGGGCATCTCTTGAAGTGATGTTACCAGCCCAGCTTACCACAGTGTAGAAAATCACACTGGCCATCACAGAGTTATAGAAGATGTGTAAGGTGTCACTTCCCACATTAAAAGAATGCAGTCTATTAAAGAGAAAGAGCCTGAACTGCACTTTCTTTTATAGTTCCTCTATGTTCTGAGACCAGTACAACCAATTATTAATGTGGACCCCAAGTACCTATTGGAATTGACCACCCCTACAACCACTTATTGAACAGTGAATGAACAAAGAGGCTGTTTGGTGTGGCTAAAGTCAATAACCAGTTCCTTGGTCTTGCTGATGTTAAGATGCAGACAATTCTTTTTGCACCAAGAAACAAACTTTTCCACCTCACACCTATACTCTGGCTCATCTCCTTTATCAATATGTAATATTGAAATACAAGTACAGAATCATCTGAGAATTTGTGCATGTGGCATTATCTTTATAGTGACTTGATATTTATAGTTTGAGGTGTATAGAGTAAAGAAAAAAGGAGACATGACTGTGTTACTCTCATCCGTATCAATAACACTATCTTTGAGTCTCTCAGACTATGGTCTACCTTACAGGCAGTCCATTATTCAGAACACAATAAGCTCATCCACCTGCATATTTCTGAGCTTACCCCTTAACAGGAATGCCTGGATGGTGCTGAAAGCATTGTAGAAATCAAAAAACACAATTCTCACAGTTCTGCCAGTTTTGTTCAAGTGTGAATAAGACTTGTGGAGAAAGTACATAATTGCATCCTTCACTCCTATCTTTGTCTGATAGGCAAACTGTTGTGGGTCCAGGTGGTCTACAACAAGAGGACTGCTATAGTCCAGGAACAGTCTCTCAAAGGTCTTCATGATGTGAGACGTAAGTGCCATTGGTCTGTAGTCACTGGGTGAAGAGGCACTGACCTTCTTTGGAGCAGGAACATTGCAGGATGTTTTCCACAACAGTGGCAACAATGTAAGAATAGACATTTTCTATAATAATCAGAACTGAAAAATTCATATTTTGTGAAGCATTCAACAGAACTTACTACCAAAATCAATGTATTCCCTCCATTGTTCTTTCCATCATCAGAGATAATCACAAATGAAGAGAAACCAGTTTTCTAAGCTGATACAAACAACAAACAATTTGCTGTCAGTTCATGAGCACTGAGGAAATTTAAGAAAGGCTGGCATCACTAATCAAAAGATGGATTCATATACTGTAAATAAGACTAATAGCTGGAGGTGAAAATGGAAAAAATGTCAGCAGACAAGCAGTAAAACTGAATAGACATAAGTAAGCAGGCAACAACCTGCCATATACAGTAGGTGAAAGTTAAATCACAAAAGGTAGTTATCTAAGTCTAACTCAAGGTTTAATCCAAAAAAATAAAAATTCTTATGTGACTAATACATGACTTTCTCCATATTTACAATATTAACATGACATAAATTTACCAAAATATATGCACAATGCAGTACTCCAAAGTTTATCTTTTACATTTTAGTCTGCTTTAAACACAAATCTATCATGGTAGCTTAATAAAGGCTAGTAAGGGAATCAATGTTTTGTTGTAATTAAGAGTTTAAACTATTGTGACTACTGTGTTTGAAAAATTTTAACTTAAAAGCTCATAACTTTCTTTCAAAGTACTAAATGGATATGGCAAATTTTGTGAATATTTTGAGCAGTGGTTTGGCAGTTGTTGATATCGGTTTTAGAAATTTTTAAAGTTCAAACTGCAAAGCTAAACAATTGGAATTTGCTCAAAGCCTACTCAGTTCTTCAGACTAACCAGCGCAAGTGGTCCACAAAGCTGAGGAGAAGGGGAAGCATGAGATGAGTTGGAGAACACGTTACTCAGGAATCAGTCCATTCATCCCCACATTACACTGTCCACAAACTTTAACTTCACACACATATCTTTACAAAAATGTCCAAGTCATTTCTATTTGAAACTGGAATAAACAAAAGCACTAGAATACTAAGAGTTGGAAAAAAACAATGAGTTAAAGACATGTGAGACTCAATTGCTGAAGAAAATATGCAGGTCAGGCTCATGTTTCAGTACTGTATACTGAAGTGGTAGCTCCCATTTGAATAAATATCCTGACTGTTCCTGTTTTGATTGTAACAAAGTTGGTTTTCTTGAAGCCTTTGGACTTAGTGTCTTGGGTGCAAGACTGTGACTCAAATATCACAATATATACTTTATATTAGGCCTATAGTTACTTGGATATGACTGATAACTTTTTTCATTTAACACAATATTTGCTATTTTCCAGTAATTAGAGATTTTCCCAGTACTTTGTGACTTTCTAAAAATATGTACCAATGTTTTACACACACTCTACATTCACTTACTCTCCCCCAGATCATATAAATGTTATCCTGGTGATTTGTTTGATTTCCGCCTATTTAATGTGAGCAATATTTCTCCCTCTACATTTTCCAAATCACTAATGTGCATCGTTGTACGTATGAAGGAGTCCCAGCAGAATTTCCTGACAAACTTCTGCTGAATAATTTGTTTTCTAAAAGTCCTCGTTGCTAATGTGTCAGAGAGATAATATGTAGCATTGTTCATAAAGGCCTTCAGGATTGTCTACAGTACTTCAAGCTTGTCAATGGCATTTCAATTATATAAAAATTAATTTAACTAACTTGAATGTCTTGAAAGAAATTGTCACTGAAACTTCTGCAGAATGGTGAAAGTTTTCCTGTTTTCTCAGTTTAGAGGGAAAATCAGTTTGCTAGCTAATGATAACTGGCTTTATAATTTGGGCTCACCTCACATTCAATGTTATGATTAATTTATTTCTGTGTAGAATTTTGCCTTTCTTTGCTCTTGTTTTTTTGCATTGTATGTTTTTTTTTTTTACAATGAGTTATGGACTATTTATTTTGCCAGCTAGTAAGGTATGTGTAATTTTCTGTTACTGCAAGTTTCACAGAGCACTTGCTGTTTATTTGGACAATCCAGGTGAATAGGATGAATGAGCTTGTTGGATTGATAGCCTGGGGAAGCCTTCCATGTGGGAGGATAGAATTTCCTAGCCTGGGGAAGCCTTCCATGTGGGAGGATAGAATTTCCAAGTCCCTAGTTGGAATTTTCAACTGGAACGACTCATTAAGTTGGATTTCATTTTCATGAAGTCAATCTAAAATTGTATATACATGGCAAACTTTAGTGAAAGCTGTAGTATTAAATTGTCTATTAGCACTATTAGTCTACTTGTGTCTCATTAAATCAGTCACACAGTACAGTCCAATTTCTATCTGTGGACATGCTTTTACAGTGTTTGAATGTGTGAAATAACTGTGCAATGTGTTGTTATCAACTGTTATTTATTCCATGGGAGGAAGGACAACAAAGGTTTTCCTAAATATGTCCTTATTCGTTTTCTGAATGTTTTACTGAAACATGATCAACTCGGGTGTGACATCATTCCCAGCTATGATACGCAACTTCCAAGATAAATTGAATGTAGCATAATACTATATTCTAACAAAGTAGGCAGGGCAGAGCAGACTTGTAGTTCTGCATTGATAGTCTGAAGGATTTTCTGGCTCTAATAGAGTGTTCCAGGTTACATCCTATTTGGCTGTACCCAGCTGGACAAATAATTAATTCCATTATCATGGCGTAGAAGTAACAACTGGATTAGATTCAGTTTTGGAAAACTGAAGGTGATCACTACATGAACAATTTTATACATATATAACTATTTAATTTTCTGCTTCTGTTATTTACACAGGAAGGTCTGACGGCATTACATTTTGCTGCAAATGGTGGCCATGATAGATGTGTGAAGCTGTTGTTGGAGTCTTCTTGTGACATTAATGCTGTTACAAACGTGAGTCAAGTCAGCAATAACTTTGTCAAATGCTTTTTGAAAGTCCAAATAAATTATTTATGATTTGCTTTTATGTACCAATCCAGTTAGCAGATATACCTGTTCAGAAGTATAACAAAGCAGTATGCAGCATTGTCCTGGTGTGAACACATGCTGGATATTATCTGGAATATTATTTTCATAAAAATAGTCTTAATTTATTCTGATTATTCTTTCCATAATTGAATCCACAAGTAAGAGGTAATAGCGGTAGTAGTAGTGTCAAATTGCTTATAATTTCTAGGATGCATTTTGTCTATTCTTGTGGACTCTCTAAGATTATGTAAATAAAGGCAATGACAGAAAATTGCAGTAAAAGTGACATGGCCTTTAGGGTCGCAGGAGGTGGGAATCTTTCTATTATATGGCCCACCCACATTCACATAGAACCTTTGCACATACAAACCTTTGTGGATATGGTATGAAAAACAAGTATTTGGAGAAAAAAACACAGATTCTTACTTTTGCATTTTAAAATCTTGACACAAAACCCATTTTACTCCCGAAAGACTTACTCCTTTTAAATTCTTCTTTTATATAGAGTATTTTTATTAACAATGTGCTGCACAATTTTATTCAAATTCTACCTCTACTACTGGTACTTTCCAGAAAAACAGAGACAGGCCTACACAGTGACCTTTAAGACACCTTTATGCAGGTAACACTAAAGATTGTCTAGAGCCTAATATTTATTTCCACTGGAAAATAAACAGGAACACAAACAAACATTTGGGGTAGCCCTGTATACTTGGTAATATCTGGCAAACTGAAGCAAAAAAAAAACCAGTAATATCTTTACAGACGCAAGTCCAAAACAGAACTGAGAACTTGGAACTAAGATGGATGTTACATAGGTGGTAGGAAGCAAGAGAATGGCTTAACAGGACTGGAGGTGGAAAGGATGTTTTTGATAGGCAATTCATGGAAGTGGAAGTGATGTGTCATAGGATGTAGGTTCTTCAGTTAGTCTGCTGAGGGACAGAAGAGAGAGTGTAAGAATACAGCACCAATCCATGGTCTTGAGGAAAAACACATTAATTCAAGCCTGTAAACTGTCTCCCATGCGTATGTGTGTGACACATATTGGCTTTAACCATATGTTAAAGTTAAATTCATCCATTATCCAACCCGCTATATCCTATATACAGGGTCACGGGGGTCTGCTGGAGCCAATCCCAGCCAACACAGGGTGCAAGGCAGGAAACAAACCCTGCGCAGGGTGCCACCAGCCCACCACAGGGCACACACACACACCAAGCACACACTAGGGACAATTTAGGATCGCCAATGCACCTAACTTGCATGTCTTTGGACTGTGGGAGGAAGCCGGAGGAAACCCACGCAGACACGGGGAGAACATGCAAACTCCATGCAGGGAGGACCCAGGAAGCAAACCCAGGTCTCCTAACTGCTAGGCAGCAGAATAAATTGAATGATAAAATAAAGCTCTAACTTTTACAAGTAGCCAAAGTTTACACTGGGTGTTACAGACTCAAATCAAATGTATGTTTTTATTATATTATAGTAATAATAGCAGCTCACTACTCAAAACGCGCAGCGCCTGGACTCAAACCCACAACTTTTTGGTTATATGGCAGCAGTTCTTACCTCTGCACCATCCAATAATACATATCAATTTTCTGTCGAGTTTGGGTTTTTAACTCATTGACAGCAACATGTAAATTGAATGATTTTTTTTTTCTTTTTTATCTTGAATAAAACCCCACGTGTTTATTTGATATGTGTACGTGTACTAAAGTATTCACACATTATACACTTCACATCATTATTAGTATAACGTGTAAAAAGTTTCTGTTTCAGGTATGTGCTCCTCATTTTTTTGCCTCACATTTCCTGTTGTCCTACATTTACACAGATCGGTGTAGACATGGAACACATATGAAATGTATATATTCCAAAAACAATATATTATTTACCCTATACAACTCCAGGCACCTCACACCCGATAAACACACTTGAGCTTTGAGAATTTTGCGACTGACTTCAGCCCTGTCGGTGTGGGATGGGATAGCAGGCTGCTTGTGTTGATTGACACATTTGCAAAACAAAGACGCTGATGGAGAGGTGCAAAGGAATTTAAGGTGGCCCAGGATTATGACTTTTTTCGTAGGCTTCAGGGATTCTAGTGTTAAGGCTCATACCAACCACCTATTTTAATGTTACAGAATCGGCTGATTCAGATACTGATTCCGATGTTTTTTTTTTCTTTATCCTTTTAAAAAACTGTTTACACAAAGCTCCTGCATAACTGGACTCATAGAAGCCTTAATCCTATATCAAAAGTGTTAACTTTGATATTTATATAATTAAACTATAGACTACAGGTGTTAACTGTTCATTCTTTTATTAACAAAACTATCAAAATACCCGCGCTTCGCAGCGGAGAAGTAGTGTGTTGAAGAAGCAATGAAAAAGAAAAGGAAACATTTTGAAAATAACGTAACATGATTGTCAATGTAATTGTTTTGTCACTGTTGTGAGTGATGAGTGTTGCTGTCATATATATATATATATATATATTTACACACACACACACACATAAACATATATATATATATACATATCTATACATACATATACATACACACATACATACATACATACACACACATATATACACACAAATACATATATATATATATACATACACACACACATATATAAACATATATATACATATACATACATATCTACATATATACACACACAGCTATTTCAGATCAGTGCAATACGCTGCTTGTTAAAACGGATAACTCCCGCTTACGCAAGTCTGCGTGGATATTATGAACTATCGTATTTGTTCAAGTTCTATTTAAATTTTAAATAGAAGGAATTTTTATTTAGTCGACAGAAATATCTTTGGTAGGAATGGTAAAAACAGACAGGAATATTATTCGTGAATAAATCAACTCAAACCTTAAATAACTTAAAAGAACAAACATTCAAATTTCTTGACTCTTATGTAAATTTATATAAAAAATAAACTTAGATTTTAAATATCCCAAAAGATTTTGCTCTCCATAAAAATATATCCTTTCAAAATTATACAAATTCAAATATGAACATGCTGCATAACAAAACCTGGAAATATAAATAAAATGTGTTCCTTTCAGCAATAACAAATCAAATCATTCAGTTGTCTTTGCTCATATGTCATTTTAGAGCTGGACGCCTGGCATCTTTTTTTGGCAACAGGTTCGTTTATGTTTGGTGTGAGGTTCTGTGTTGTGGAGATTCTCAGGATGGATTGCAGGTGCTCATCAGTGAGGCGACTCCTGTGTGCTGTTTTGTTATTCTTTATCACTGAGAAGAGCTTCTCACACAGATATGTGCTACCAAACATGCACAAGGTTCGAGCCGCATGTAGACGGACTTTTTGTTCTTCAAAGTCACCAAAGCGCCGCAAACTCAGTGCGCCAGTTTATCAGCAAAGTGCGATTTGGGAACACCGTAGTGACGACTTGGTTTAACATTACTTGGCAACAGGGAAAGTTGCACTGGTGCATTTGTGTCTCCCATAAAAGCAACTTCACTTGAAATCACTTTGTGATTGTGCACGGGTAAAACGTCCGCTGAAGTGTCAGATTCTTATTTAATTCTTCTGCTTTCTGTATCTTCTGCATTGCATTCAGGTCTTTCAGCCTCACTGATGAGCACCTGCAATCCATCCTGAGAATCTCCACAACACAGAACTCCCTGATGTTTTGTCTCATAGTGCCGTCTTAGATTAAATTCTGTAATTACAGCCACATTAGCTCCACAAATGAGACACACGGGTTCAGTAAACATATACTCAGCCTCCCATCGGTTTTAAAGGCTCTATTTTCAGAATCAACTTTTCTCTTCAGCATCGTGTGAGCTAGCTTCGCAATAACTTGCAGCATCATAAGCTAGACTTGATTAACGCGTAAGTGTTCGCAAGGCAGCTGAAGCGCTGCATTATGGGATCTGTAGTTTATTGTGTTACCAGCGCTTCATATACCCGGCCATTAATAACAATAATACAGTATATAAAATGATCTCGGGCGGATATAATTACACGCCGGGCGGATGTGGCCCGTGCCCTTGAGTTTGACACATATGGACTAAATAGAACTTGAAAAGATATATTTTTCAAATGTGATCGCAATTCAGATAGAGTTGACGCAAGACTACAGCCTGCATGCCTCAATAAGTCATCCTCCCCTCGCTCTTACTTTTTACCGCTCATCTAATGAATACACTGAGTATGGCTTTACCAAAACAATCATTGATGGCTAATAAAGTATCCATTATTCGAGTATGTAGATCGATATATATATACATATATATATACCCGCGATCGCAGCGGAGAAGTAGTGTGTTAAAAAGCTAGAAAAGAAAAGGGAACATTTTAAAAATAACGTAACATGACTGTCAATATACAGTATTTGTTTTGTGAGTGTTACTGAGTGTTGCTGTCATCAATGATTTGATTATCATTATTTCTTTCAATCAGGTTCGTATTTGTAGGATGTGTTGTGTTCAAGTTACATTCCGTGTTTGTCAATCGCTGTAAAGATGACAGGTTTCATTCATCGATTCGTTTCTTACTGCATCAATAAACAGCTCGCTCTTCTTCTTTATCCGAGACCTGACACACTGCATGCACGGGTTTTTTACACTGTCTTCCTTTAGCGGACATTGACTTTTTCCACCGTGTGCTTTGTTTCCACAGTAGCTGCATTTATGAATATGCTTTTGCTGCCTTTTCAATTGTGTAATTCGGTTTTTGTTCAGCTCTTTGGAACTGTTGCTTTTATCTGTGCACTGCGCCAGTTCACGTGAGCACTCGGTGTACATGCATCGAAGTTCCCCAGTTGTGCTGGTGCCATCTCGTGCTATGTCCATGGCTGTATTTAATGTTACCTTAGTCCTGGCACTTAAAACTTTCTCTCGCAGTTTCGCTGAGTTTGTGCCAAACACCATGCTGACCATCTCATCTTCCTCTGCATAAGCACAGTCCTTAACCCGTGAATATTTAGTGGGAGTTTGCTATTGGATTGCCGCTGACGGACGGCCTTATATGGGCAGGCACTAAATTACAAACGCCAGCGCAGCCTGTCTATGAACTTAATTTAAAGTGTAGGTTTACATCGTGCTTTGTTTCCGAAGTAGCAGAACTCATCAATATGGTTGTATATGTCACTCGCTCGCTTCTTATTGTTTCGCTGCCTTCTCAATTATATAATGCATGTTTTCTTCAGCGCTTTTTGGAGGTCTTCCTGATTTTCTATGTACTGCGTGATTACGTGGGAGGCGTGATGATGTCACACGAAACTCCGCCCCCACGGCGTTCAAGCTCATCTCCATTACAGTAAATGGAGAAAAACTGCTTCCAGTTATGACCATTACGCGTAGAATTTCGAAATGAAACCTGCCCAACTTTTGTAAGGAAGCTGTAAGGAATGAACCTGCCAAATTTCAGCCTTCCACCCACACGGGAAGTTGGAGAATTAGTGATGAGTCAGTGAGTGAGTGAGTGAGGGCTTTGCCTTTTATTAGTATAGATTAAATTCTGTAAGCTTATTTTTCAGTGACCATAAAATCACTAAAATAAATACAGTTTCTTTAAAATACTTTAATAAAAGTATGTACAAAAATATGTATCCATAATACAAAAAATACATTTTTCATAATTATAAGCTGTCATGTTGTTTACTTTCTTCTGTTAAATACCTATCTGAAAAAAAGATTAATTGAAAAAAGTAGTATTCACCATTAATCAAACAAAAATATATATATTCTCACACAATTAATTAATTGATATTGTCAATTAAACTGCTTGAATGGAAATATACATTCATTTAATCATTAATTGCACTAAAGCTTTTTTTGCTTAAAATATACATTTATTATATTTATATAGGTTTGTTTTTTCCTTCAGTTTAAAAGATAGACCTTTATAATTCTTTATTGAGGTTTATTTTTAAGTATGCATTACCATTTTAATGATGCAGTATTTGTTTCTTTTCTGTGGTTGCCAAAACTTATACAGTATGACACTGTGGAGGCTGGCCTGGACACAGACAGGCAGACGTTGTATAATCACCCACAACATATTTATTATACAAATGAATATTTACACAGGTGCACGCAACCCCAAAACTCCCCCAAAGTCCATGCCTTCTCAATGATGCCCTTCTCTCTCTCAGGTCCACCTCCACTCCTCCCCTCCAAGATTTTGTCTCTCATCCTCCTGACTGCAGCCATCGAATGGAAGGAGGCGGCCCCTTTTATACACACCTGGACGTGCTCCAGGTGCCTCCCTATTAGCTTTCGCCGGCACTTCCCAGGCACACCCGGAAGCACTTTGGGTGTCCCTGGTCTTCTTCCTCCCAGCACTTCTGGGTGTGGAGGAAGTGCGGAGGGCCAGTGCTCCTCAGGCATTAGGGTGTCCCCTGGCGGTGACCACAGGCCCCTGTAGGGTTGAGCTTCCAAGCTCAGTTCCCGTGGTCCCCAAAGCCACCAGGGTGGTTGCCCCCACATGATCTGGGGGAGGCGTAAGCCCTCCTCCGGTCCTCCTGGGCGTCCTGGATGGGCACCACCCCCAGCCTCCTGTGACAACACGTACAAACAAATAATAAACACAATACAAATCTTTAAAAAATATTAATGAAATATTTATGAGATGTTTACCAAGAAGAAACAAGGCTAACATGCTAAGAAGTTTATAAGTAAAAGACACATTTTGCTGTTACACTAATAAGCCAGTTGTTTACTAAGAAGCAATTTCAAATTCTTCATTGTATTTTTTCCCCTAATTAAAACTGTTAACTGTTGTACTTAACATAGTTTGTGGTCCAAACAAAGACAAATGGTGTCCATTGTGATTAGAAGATAAAACAATTAAGTCTGAATTCATCAAAGTAACTTGTAGCAGGTTCCTCTAATTACCATGGGATGTCCATGACACACACAAGAACCTTGTACGCTAAGTAAGAGTTTAACCTAATAGAATTGGAAATTGATAGACCCTTAGCATTATTTTGATCCCATTTTCAGATGGTGACATTTGCAAACTAGGCATGAGAAAATAACCACCCAGACCAAATCAACACAATGAAACAAGCAGTGAATATATTAGAGAACTCCAAATATAATTATACATATATTTCCCCTTATAACATCATACAAAAAGAAAACAAAACAAATAATGATTTAAATGGGAATATCATTGAATAACCACCCCGATCATGGAGCTGGATTAGTGCAGTAATTAAGAAAAGAATTGGAGAAGAAAAGAGAAAAAAATAATACCTACTTACAGACAGTATATGGATATAACCAGCACATACATATATATGTTTACCCCACAATAAACAGACCCCTGTCCCTTTTTAACAAATAAGCTTCTTTGTTTATTTTCAAAATGATCCAATCTGCCTCGGTAATCCACAGTTAATTCCAGGTTAAATGAGAATTGAAACAATTGGTGCACTTTTCCTTTAAGGCAGGGGTGTCAAAACTTTTTTCACTCTGGGCCACCCACTAGAGGAGAGGTATATTGCCTTACCTCCTGTGTATTAATATAGCAAAATCAATCAAATATAGATAAATTATGCTTCATAATTGAATTTGCTTAAAGAAAAAACAGCATAACAGCTCTCCATTAATGGGTTTTTTATTTATTGTATTACAAAGTGCTCTCATCACATGCAACCGAGTAAAAATCAAAAGCACAAGCTTTATCTGACACTTGAAGTTTTAATTTGCAACCCAACTGCATTTCTGTTGAATTCCTGCATTTTCTCCGGGCACATTATTCCCGCAACTTTAGTGAGGCACTGTTTTATGAAGTCTCGTGATGGGCAGTGAGTTACACTACTTTGTAACTGGCTACCGTTATTGAGCTAGCAGACTAGCTGCCATTTGCTTAACTTTCTGTTCTCACTCAGCACCACGTGTAGGTCGGATGGTTGGTTTCGTAGTGTCGACATACATTATGCTCTTTCATCACTGCAATAATTTCATTGCAAATCAAATAGACACACTTGCCCTTGACTTCTAGGAAGAAATATTAATTTTCCCACCATGTCTGAAATTTTTCTGCACTCACTTGCTATTGTGCGTTTCTTTTGTTCTGCCATTTTTGGTAACCCGCAGCAAAATTGTTCTTTGGTTGCACTTGTTTGTGAGGATACTGCCTTGAACAGCACAGTAGCTCCGCCTTGTGTTAAACCTAAGAAGTACAATATAGTTAAGAACAAGTTTTGTGTGTGGGCCATATTTCATTATATTTTTAGAATTTGCTGCGGGCCAAAGAAAAATGGACCATGGGCCGCAGTTGGCCTGCGGGCCATAGTTTGGACACCCCTGCTTTAATGTATAATGGAGTGTTCTCAATGGTTCTGAACTGTATTCTGTCCTAGAAGCTGTTGATGGCCTCACCCAGGTGTCATGACGTTAAAGCGCCTCTCAATATGAAGCGGAATTTTGCAACAGAGTGAAGCTGAAGACTGCAATACCTCACAGAATGCCCTTCAGAGCACAACACATCACACACCCATGTAATGACGTGATTATCGTAATGCCCTTTCCCAGCGTCACTTGCATCATACCCTCCACGAGACAGTGTTGACGCGCTCATTGCACAGTATGCTGTAGCTGTACAAATTACAACAGTTTTCTATTTGGTCAAACATAAATAACTTCCAGTCTTATACATATGTTATCCAATCATTCTAAGCTCTTTCACGATTCTAACACTTTGCCGATATAAAGTACAGTTTTGGTTTTTTTTTTTACTATTTTGAATGGTTGTTCATTACGTTTTCTCCTGAAGTGTTACAGTATAGTAAAAGTAACAAATCTTATTACTAATTAGTGTTTCAAACGGAATGTACCTCAGGAAACTCATACTAATTTCATATTCCCACTAGCAAATTATACACATGTGAAACAATAATAAGCTTAATTATTTTTAGAAGGTTTACAAAAACAGCACTACATATAAAATTGGTTTTAAAATTGACAAGGAAACATTTTAGGAAACAGTAATTATATTTATTGATTTGATCCATCAATGTTTTCATTACTAAAAGCTGCATGTGTGAAATACTGTTTGTCATGTACATATCAATTGAAAGGCATATGATAGCCAGTAGTTTTAAGTTTTAAAAAAGTTTAAACAACTTTTCAGTTTGAGACGATCGTGATTGTTCTTAAACCTTTTTTGTGTAACATTTAAGTTGATTGCAAAGACCCAACTTATACCAACATAGACTCAAAACTGTCTTTGAGTCGTCATCTTTTTAAAATTTTGATAAATACCAAAAAGTGTTGCAACTACTACTACTACTAATAATAAATAGTGGGTTAGTTACAGTGTGCTTTCAGCAGGGAATTATCCCTAGGTGATCTTAACATTAAATATACAGTATTTATTGTCTTGTGCATACAGTACAATGATATTGTTACTTACTGTACATGCCTGTCCAGAACAGTGATAATATAATAAAACACAACAAATATATAGAATACAATTTACAGTATAGCTATATATTCAGGTATATTTCAAATATTTATACCTAGTCTTTTTCTTACAATGTTTCTTATTATGATTGGCTGTTCAGTAACTCTTTAACTAAAACAGTTTCTTTGAAGCCATACTTAGCGCCATTGGTTCTTTACTATTTGCCAGAAGGGAGGATTAAGAAAAACACTTGTGCAGGATGTGTAATAATCTTAGCAGAATGTCTATTAGATACCCTGGATAGAAGGCGGCGGGTGCCAGTAATAGTTTGTGGCTTTCACCATCCTCTGCAGTGACCCAAGTGTGTGTGCCCTATCAGAATGTAATGCCGCCAGTGAAGATGGACTCTAGACAGCACCTGTGAGACATCTCAGGAAGGGATTGGTGAACTTGGCAATAAACAAGACGTGCTGTTCCCTCCTCAATTCATCAGCGATTGTCACTGTACGAAATTTCCACAGCACCCCACAAAAACAAACCACAGCTTAATCCGTCCTCTGATGTCTATGACCTGCTCCTTAATTTTGGGCCATGAAAGGTCAGATTGTCCTGGGACCACTGAGTCAGCAGATAGACCTCTTGTCTGCAAGCCATTTAATCATTGGTGGTTCTCAGGCTTATGATGGTGATGTCAGTAGCATTTTTAATGATGGAGGTGATGTGGTGTCTGGACACACAGTCACACTGTGGGTTTAGCACACTGCCCCATAGTGTGCCCGGGTTGAGGGTGAGCATAGAAGATATGATGCTGGCAATCTGCAAAGCTGAGGTCTGCTCGCTATGAAGTCCAAAATCCAGTTCTGTTGGCACAACAGTGTTGAATGCTAAGCTATTGAATATAAACATAACTCTGTGAGAGCAGTTTTTACATTATCCAGATGTGCTAAGATGATATGGAGTACAAGACTTAACTGCTGTACCAGTATGCATCATGGAGATTGTGAAGTGGAGCAAAGTTATCTACTAAGTTAAAAGTAAGTAAGAAGCCTGAGTGAGTGTATTTATTTCTAAAATGAGTTATAACATACAACACCTAGACTTATGGACAGGAAAGGCATGAATAAACAGATAAGCACATTTTAAACATTACAAAAGATGTAAATCATGAAACACACATTCTCTCTCTCTCATACACACACACTATATATATATATATATATATATATATATATATATATATATACTAATAAAAGGCAAAGCCCTCACTGACTCACTCATCACTAATTCTCCAACTTCCCGTGTAGGTAGAAGGCTGAAATTTGGCAGGCTCATTCCTTACAGCTTACTTACAAAAGTTGGGCAGGTTTCATTTCGAAATTCTAAGCGTAATGGTCATAACTGGAACCTATTTTTTCGTCCATATACTATAATAGACTTCTGCTCGATGCCTGTAATTTAGTGCCTGCCCATATAAGGCCGTCCGTCAGCCGCTAAATATTCACGGGTGAAGGACTGTGCTTATGCAGAGGAAGATGAGATGGTCAGGGTGGTGTTTGGCACAAACTCGGCGAAACTGCGAGAGAAACTTTTAAGTGCTGGGTCTTAGCTAACATTGCACAAGATGGCACCAGCACAGCTGGAAACCTTCGATGCATGTACACCGTGCGGCTCACGTGAAATGACGCAGTGCACAGACAAATGCAACAGTTGCAAAGAGTGCTGAACAAATTACACAATTGAGAAGGCAGCAAAAAAATATGAAGCGTGTGATACATACAAGCATATTGATAAGTGCAGCTACTGCGGAAACAAAGCACACGGTGGAAAAAGTCAATGTCCCGCTAAAGGAACACAGTATAAAAAAAAACCCGTGCATGCAGTGTGTCACGTCTCAGATAAAGAGGAAGACGAGCTGTTTATTGATGCAGTAAGAAACGAATCGATGAATAAAACCTGTCATCTTTACAACGATTGACAAACACGGAATGTAACTTGAACACAACACATCCTACAAATACAAACCTGATTGAAAGAAATAATGATAATCAAATCCTTGATGACAGCAACACTCATAACACTCACAAAACAATTACTGTATATTGACAATCATGTTACGTTATTTTCAAGATGTTCCCTTTTCTTTTTCTTTAACACACTACTTCTCACAAGCTGGTATATATATATATATATATATATATATATATATATGTATGTATGTATATATATATACCCCGATCTACATACGAT
>NC_053165.1:122443709-122460709 GCF_016835505.1 Polypterus senegalus | reverse complement strand
ATGCGATGTGCTTCCCAAGCGGAGCTTGATTGTTTGCTTTTCTCGGTTTCTCTCACTCTCTCTGACGTTCTCTGCTCCTGACGGAGGGGGTGTGAGCAGAGGGGCTGTTTGCACAGAAGCTGTTTGCCTAGAAGATACCGATGCTACTCTAAAAATGCTGAAAGACTACCTTCACATTGCTCCCTTCTGTTGCGGCTGCTTTATCGCGGTGCGCATACTTAAAAGCCCAACAGCACGTATTGATTTTTTGATTGTTTGCTTTTCTGTCACTCTCTCTCTGACATTCTCTGCTCCTGATGGCGCTCCTTTGAAGAGAAGATATGTTTGCATTCTTTTAATTGTGAGAAAGAACTGTCATCTCTGTCTTGTCATGGAGCACAGTTTAAACTTTTGACTAAAGGGTGTTATTTCATGTCTAGAGGGCTCTAATAATGTTAACAGTGTGGGAGAGTTTATAAGGGCTTAAAATATATAAAAATAACCATACAAACATATGGTTTCTACTTCGCGGATTTTCTCCTATGCGGATTTTCACCTATGTGTTCCAGAATCCCCGCAATCGAGGAGGGATTACTGTATATCTATATATATCTTCTATCAAGCTTCAGCCACAGAGTTGCTCAGGAGTCTGGAAAAGGGATCAGGTCCAGCCCGAGGGCAAAACTGCAAATATCGTTTAGAAAGAGATCCTTGCATCCTAAAAATGTGCATTTCTCATGCACAGCATATCCAATTATAAATTAAACTCCTTACAATCATCAAATTCACTGTCAACACTAAAATAAGCCTACAACAATTACATTGACAATCATGTTGCATTATTTTTAAAATGTTTCATTTTCTTCTTCATAACTTCTTTAACACACTACTTCTCCTCTGTGAAGCACGGGTATTTTGCTAGTGTATATATATATAATATATTATGATCGTTGATAATATAGATAACTACATATATAGATATTTAGATAGATAGATATATACATTACATAGATAGAAATTACATTCTTAGTTCTGAATCGCAATGTAATTATTTAGGTGGTTACCTACCATGTAATGCTTGTGGTTAGTCGGCAAGTTGGCAAACATTTGCCACGTCCTCTCAGTTGCAAGAAACAGCTCATAGATATGCGATATGGTATCTGCCAAATAATTCAAAGAGTACAAGACATTTGTTTCGCTTTTATTGAGGCTTTTGAGGTGTATACACTTTTGTATCCCCTGAAAGGACGTGTAATGTAATGAATGCAATGTAAAGAATGTAATACTGTACTGTACTCAGATCTACACCATGTCAATAAGTGAACCAGCCGCTCTAGTGCAACGTCAGAGGCTTTGTCTCTGCCGCTGACATCTGAGGTTCAAAAAAAAGTGCAAACACCTGACGAACATATTGTTAAAAAGAAATTCAATTCCTGTATTTCTTACCTGGAAGCAACCAGTGGGTAGGTAAATGTACTGTCCATAGAACTGCCATGTACATTCAGATAGCAAATACCAGTAAAGGTGCTGGTGACTTAGGAAGTCATGTTTACTTTAAATGGCTATGTTAAAATTTGAAAGTTTATTGATTTCAGACGTTTTAATGACATTGGCTTTAGTTTTGTTGTTTGGTTTCAAAGAAAAAGTCTGGTTTCCAGTAATTTGACCTCTTTTAGTCCATGGACTTTAATTTTGCTTATATTTATGATAACCCCACAACTCAAGTAAAATAAGATCCTGTTAGATCTGTCTTTAAAAACAAGTTAACTGTCTCTCTGATTGCAGTATCGTATCCATTTTTCTTCCAAAACACCCAAGGGCACATGTTCTAGTGTGTCAAAGACATACTGAAGTGCCCTGAGCACATGTTTAGTTGATTTGCTAATATATAGCCACAAAAAGAATCCAGTTAAGAATGCTAACTTAACAAGGGGTGACCATGTTTGTATCAATAGTGAAAAAAATAGAAAATGTATTAAAAACTCTTTATTTCTTAGTGAAAAATATACCAAGTGATATAGCACCTTGATTCAATACATTTCATGATCAAGGCAGCACAAAATTATAATTAAAAAGAAAAACGTTATATAGGAGGATGTATAAATTGTTTATAGACTGTGAATCAAGGTTATTATCATTAACAAAAATGAAAATCAAAAATGAAACTATTATTAACATTTTCGTAAACTGAAATAAAAAATTAACAAAACCGAAATGAAAAACTAAAACTAAATGAAACTATTAAAGTAGCTGGAAAGACTAACTGAAATAAAATAATAATTTATTAAATTATTTTTAGTTTTCATTTTTGAATGAACATTCTTGCCATTAGTCTTTAACCCTTATAACATTTTACTCTGAAACAGAAAGTAATCGACCAGGAGCCACCTGCATATATTCATCCAGTGAATAGTGGCTGGTGACGGAGGGTGGCTGCTCACAAAGTATTTGCAGTGACAGAGCGAGCTGAATACAGTCGTGTAAAACGTGTGAAACATAAAGCGACTTACTGTGCCGCCTTTCTTTGCACTCCTTGCATATCAACATGTAATTCACATGCCTGTAGTCGGAATGTGCTAGTCAACAAAACCTTTACCGTATGGACTGAAAAATCACGAGTGAGTAACGTTCAGTTTATTTCTCAGGTGTCTGCGTATTGTTGACAATAATTCACTTTCCACTTCGCACAGGAGAAATCCTTTTTGAAAATAAAGTGGCACTGATCAAGAGACTGGTGGTCAACATACAAGATCATCATTTTGTTGCTGACCAAACACTTTTGCTTTAAAAAGGTCATTTAACAACGAAGCAATACAAACCTTGTAAAATTCCTGAGTTGCCAATGTCTCTACTGAACTGCAGGAGTGAAGAGAGTCTGCCAACTGGTGAAAAACTAGGCATATTAATGTGTTATTATATTTATTCTATACTTATTAGTTTATTTTGTTATATATTTACATTCACAACTCAAAATGACTGATATTGTGAAAATAATCCAGTAGCAGAATTATGTTTTAAAAAGTTTTCCTCCCTTTATTGAATTGTTCTCTCTCTCTCAAAATCCAGAGTTGGTTTGTGGTGGGTGCGGCAATGTACTGTATCAGTGCGTGCTCCTAACCTCTGTCTCTTTCTCTCTCAAATTAGATAGTCGAAATATTATATTCTCTTTGTTCTTGACATCAGCCATACAATACTTTTTGCATACCAGGGATTTTTCCTGCCTTCCATCCAAACCTGCTGGGGTAGGCTCCAGGTTTCTGTTATTCTGTTCTGGATAAGAAAATTTAGAAAATGTATATATTGCTTCTAATCTCAGATGCTGTTACTGTCGTTTTGTGGCTGGCCATACTCCTATTACCTGCTGTTGCTCTGCTCATTATGGGTTTACAGTTCTTATGCGTGGGCTATTCAAGTCTCACTGCCCATAACATTCACACTACATGCTTGCTTTTATTTGTTTCCCTCAATAGAGCTAGGTGGGGTCTGCACACTGATTGAAACCTCTAAGAGTCCTTTTCTTTCTAATCCCCCATGATTTTCAGGATCACACCTGTCAGAATACAGTAGAATCTCTTTTTTGATTTTTGATCATTTCAGGTGGCATAATTCTGTCTATAAATTGTATATGGCTAAGGTGGAACCAGAAATCAATATGGCTTGTAGAAAATAACAAAGTCCAGTTTTGTGTGCTGTCACATTTAAAGTAAAAACCCATTAAACCTTAAAATTCACATTTCTTCAGCACAAATCTCTCTGCTATAAAAAGAAATCCTGGAAAGCAAAAGCAAGGTGACGATACGTGATCTTCTTGGAAGTTCTCGGTAGACCTTTAAAAGACCCGTGAGACAAAAGAGACTTGCCACGGAGCATGTCACAGGGACCGTAAACATGAGACTTGGTGCCAAGAGTTTGTTCCAGGGCCGATTCGCGGGGACGTGTAACATGAAATTCTTTAAAGACACGCCCTACTTACAAAAGATATCATATAAGTGCACACCCATCAAAAAACAGTCAGTCACAGTAAAAGCATGTAGGGCACACAGATCATTGCTATGAACACATATAAAGCGTATAATGACAATACGGAGAATAGAGACCCAAAGGCGTTGGAGAGAAAAAAAGGCAGATAAGAGATTATGAAAGCAGTGGAATTCAAAAGGCTCAAACAAACGATAGCGCGATACACATGCAGAGAAAGGTACAGAATATGAAAGCAGTAAAATTAGAAAGTATTGTAGCGTCCCAGCCAGGTTGAGGCCTTTTTGGTTTTAAGTGGCTGTACGGTCTGATTGAAGGAGGGCAGAGTACAGCACGGAAGACTGATAGCGGGATATTTTGATTGATGCGGTAAGGAGGGGGCGAGACGTGGGGGATGAGGGATTGGAGAAGGTGCCAGAAAATTGTGTTTGGGGTTACAAAGTCAACGATTGTTCAAGTAAAACTTTTGTGACATTTTATCTTGTCAGTCGGTACAGTATCAAAGAAAAGATAGAAAGATCGCATTACCGAAAACAAAAGGTGATTAATCATCAGAACCAAGTGTAACTGAAAAAAGAGCAGGACAAATCGAGGTCAGAAATAAAAGGCAAAGAGTAGACAAAGTCATTTCGCATTCACGTCATTCAATGCACAAAACATGGATTTACACAATAATAGACCATACAATATAAGAATCTGTGCTCCCGGAACAGTTAAAACAACGACAAGGTGAATTTCAAAGAATACACAATTCAATCAGGTGTATATTTATGATCACGGAGAAGCGATGCAAATTTTAACAGACAAAAAGAAAGATAATGTATATATCCCGAGAATATCATTACACATCAAAGGAGATTGTGATATGCCATTCGCATTAAACTGTTTACAGTTTACCGTGAGAATAGCTTTTGCTATGACAATCAATAAATCACAGGGACAAACATTAGAAAAAGTCGGATTATTTATTAGAGAAGCAAAAACAATATTCACTCACGGGCAGTTATACATTGCGTTGTCACAATGTGTCTCCAAAAAAATATTGTTTATAATGAAGCTTTTAAGTAAAAGTGCAAAAAATGAAATTGAAACAATTCCAAAGAAAACAAAAATTAAAATTGTATATCCGATTAACCAAACACAGGGGTTGGCGAGTGAAGCGAGCAGGGGGCAAAGCCCCCTAGTGAAACATAAAATATTTTAAAAATGAAAAATTTTATAAAATTGTTCATATTCAGGATCTGGTTTTGATTATGCTCATTTGTATCAGACAAAAACAAAACCAGATAGTAAACCATGTGGTGTAGTAAGCTTCCACAAACATTAAACTAATATTATGTCCAAACTTGTTAAGTGTACAGTTCTGATTGTGACACAAAACTAAACTACATGGTAGCTCGTTAACCATACCATAATTACTAAAACTAATAAATATAAAAATAAAATAGAAATGTCTTTATGAAATAAAAACTAAATTAAAACTAAAAATATATGACAAAGGAAAACTAAAACTAAATTGAATTTCCAAGTAAGGTCAGAAAAAATATAGAATTACAAACTAATATAAAATGGAAAAACTATAATAACCTTGTTGTGAATGACCACAAATACTGTATGTACCCTTCTGATTCAGCTTTGTATGAAAAGAGAGCGTAGCTACATTTTTCCAAAATTACCAAAGTTCAGCAGCTCTAGCTTAAAAATGGGATTCAACAAAAGCCTGACGCGCTGAAATGATTCCACAGACAAAATATCTTCATTTTTAAAAGTTTTAGCTAAAATTAAAAGTAAAACAGTTCACACACACACACACACACACACACACACAAATAAAATAGCAAAAAAGAAAAATTCCTGTTAAGAAAAGTTCTGCTTAAAGCTTAAATCTTGTTACATTGCAAATCGTTACTAATCACTTCAAAACGTTTCTGAACCATTTCAAAACGACAGTCAGAAAACTGTATGCCTATCCGATTTCTAAGAAAATGGGTCTTTTAAGTTCCTGTGTACTGGGACCTATTCTAAACAACAACTGAAACAATTAACACACTGTGTAGCGAGTTCCTCTTAAGGTGAATGAGGAACTCGACACACACACAAATCTCCTACTCTTAGAAAAGTTAATTCTATTAGGAACGGAAACCGACAGAGCCTTAGCCCCAATTTGATGTCCTCAGCTGGAGTTGTCTTTTGTGAATTTATAGAAAAGGAAATAATCACCCTAACAATTCTTTAAACAATCAAAAATATATATATTATAAATCAAACAAAACAATAAACACCCTTTAAAAATCCTTATCCAATCTATAATAACTATACAAACCCTAAATAATACGAGGTGTGGCAGAAAAGTAATGAGACTGGCAACACTGCAAGCGATCTGGCAATGCTGCGCTGTTGTCCTTGATAGAGCACGTGTATCAGTACCCTCCCATAGCTCAGTGCGAGTTTCAACTCCTTCCGTTAACTACGTGTTTTTTGTGACTGCTATTAGCGAAGTTGTGTTTTTGGTTAAAGGCCACGCAAAATGGAACAGCGGAATTTGGAGCAACGTTGTGCCATTAAACGGCAAGTGTGACATTTGAAAAGTTAAAACAGGCCTATGGGGAACATTCTTTATCCCGAGCTCAAGTTTTTCGTTGGCACATATCATTTTTGGAAGGCAGAAAACACGTTGAAGATGAACACCGTTCAGGGAGGACTTCAACTTCGAAAACCAATGAAAACATCGAACGTGTGAAAACTCTTGTGAGATCAGACCGTCGTTTAACATTAAGAATGTTGAGTGAAAAATTAAATTTGAACAGATTTACCGTTCATCAAATTTTGACTGAACATTTTCACATGCAAAAGGTCTGTGCCAAAATGGTGCCGAAAAACTGCCCTCTCCATAACAGAATTTTTGACCTCAAAAGGCATTCCTGTGGTTCCCCAGCCCCCTTATTCACCTGACCTCAGTCCGTGTGACTTTTTCCTTTTTCATAAACTGAAAAATGTCCTCAAAGGACGTCATTTTGGGACTTTAGAAAACATCCAAAAGAGTGTAACGGACATGCTGAAGACCATACCGGTTGAAGTCTTCCAGCGTTGCTACCAACAGTGGGAACAACGTCTCCATCGTGTGTAGCTGCCTGGAGCTACTATGAAGGGGATAACATTGATGTTTGAAAAAAATAAAAACTTTGGCAAATAAAAAATCAGTCTCATTACTTTTCTGCCACACCTCGTATATCACCCCCTTAAATACTCTATAATAT
Source organism: Polypterus senegalus (assembly GCF_016835505.1). Lineage (NCBI taxonomy): Eukaryota > Metazoa > Chordata > Cladistia > Polypteriformes > Polypteridae > Polypterus > Polypterus senegalus. The sequence continues at coordinate 122,453,495 of NC_053165.1, read as the reverse complement.
CCCCCCCCAGAAAACGACGCAACAGCAAAGAAAGAAAGAAAGGAACCACATGCAGTGTGCATTCTTCACCGACCCTAGTAAAGTCACAAGTTCCAGTCTCAGTTTCCTTTTCAATAGGTGTTGCCACACTGACTGTAACTTCAGATGTTGCTCCACTATCTTTTTTGATATGCAGGATATCTGGGTGCTGAAAAGAACATGTCTTACATTTCATTCTTTCTTTACAGTTCTTCAAAAATCCCCTGTTTCAGACAGCGAAAGCATAAACCTTTAGATTTTAAAAAGTCAGTTCTTTCTTTATGTGGCAGTTCTTTGATTTTACTACACTCAGAAAGGATAAAAAAAACCCCAGATAAATAGGTAAATATGATATTTGGAATTATTAATTTTATGACCTGTATAGCACATTTCGGAAAACAATGTGGCACGGATGCAACTTTATTCATATTATTCATATTCATTCGCATAACATCTTGTGCTTGTAATCGGTGACTGAGTATTTCACGTGTTTTTTTTTTTCCCCCACATTGCTGAATTGGGTTATGTTTCTTTTGTACTCCAGGACATGCAGAGGAAACAGTAGTACAAAGAGGTCAGTTCAGCGCTATGTGCAATCATCAAATTCAAATGTTAATGGTTCACACCCACGCAAAGACCATCCTTCCTACATTTACGACATGTGTACCTGTTGCAATATAAACACTTCTCTCTATGCTGTGGTTTCTATTACACACCAGAAAGAAAGAGACAATATATGAAGAAATCATTTTATGGCCTGAATAGTACCAATCATAAGACATCATCACACTAATGCAATATTATTTGAAAATGAACAGCGTCAGATTGGGTGTGAATTTATGCTAGCACTGTTACTTAGAGTCAGATTAGGAGGGGTGGGTTTGCGTTTACAGCACGATCGTGATTAAGAGAATAAAACCGAAAAAGGCTAACTTTTACAAGTAAAATAAATTTATACCCAATGTCCCATATATTTGTCTCTTTCTTTTTTTTTCTCCGTGCTGCGTTGACATCGTGCACCAGAAGGCGTGAGCTTATTCAGTGCGCTCAAGAACATGTAGGTGGCTAGTTGCTGTGTGCTACAACACACTGACAGTGATCAACGCACATGTACTGTGCAAGGCATGCATGGGGGCCACTGAGAAAAGTAGAGTGGCTCACCTTGCAGAGGATCTTCGTCGTTGCATCTTACTAGAAAAGGCAATGGAAAAAGAAAAGGAGGATGCAACATCGACAAGCCTCTGTTCCAAGACAGCCTCAGGAAAGTAAACTGAGTCAGTGTCAGGTGCCCTTTCAATGTAATAGAAACCACAGCATAGAGAGAAGTGTGTACACTGCAACAGGTACACATGTCGTAAATGTAGGAAGGACGGTCCTGTGTGAACTGTTAACATTTGAATCTGATGATTGCATATAGCGCTGAACTGACCTCTCTGTACTATTGTTTCCTCTGCATGTCCTGGTGTACAAAAGAAACAGTACCATACAGCAACGTGGACACTGGCAAGATAAGGAAAAAAATACACGCGAAACACTCAGTCACTGATTACAAGCGCAAAATGTTATATGAATGAATATGAATAATATGAATAATGTTGCATCCGTGCAACAATGTTTTCCAAAATGTACTATAAGGTCATAAAATGAATAATTCCAAATACTGTATCATATATACCTATGTCTCTGTTTTTTTTTGACATCAAAGACCATAAGGTGCATACTAATTCAGCGTGAGCAGGAACACTCAATAAAACTGAATACAAAAAAATCAAGTGACGGTGAGATACGAAGAAGGCAGATTCACCAGCTTTTGTGTGTCAGCTTTTATCCCTCCAGATCAGGGAATGTCTGGTTCCATTGCTGCCAAACACCGCTGACATATACAGTTATTCCCAGTATCAAATAAAAACTGACAGCATCAAAACCAATAAAAACAATAAATAAACAAACTGGAACTATTCAGCACTGACTAAAAGCTTGCTTAAAAAGAAATGTTTTTAGTTGTTTTTTAAAAGAATCAACAGACCCGACTCCACGCAGACCTCAAGGCAGGCTATTCCACAGTTTTGGTGCCACAGACTGAAAGGCACGATCCCCACGGGTTTGTAGCCAAGTGCATGGGACAACGAGAAGACCCTGTTGCCCAGATCTTAGAGTCCGGCAAGCTGTATGGCATTGGAGCAGGCTGGTTAGGTACTCAGGAGCTTGTCCATGCAAAGTTCTGAAAGTAAGTACCAAAAAGTTTAAAATGAATTCTATAAAACACTGGGAGGCAGTGCAGCGTGTACAGAATGGGAGTGATATGATCATTCCGGCTAGCAGGAGTTGGGAGCCTGGCAGCTGCATTTTGAACTAACTGAAGGTGTGAGAGAGAGGACTTGCTCAAACCTGTAAAGAGAGCATTACAGTAATCAAGCCATGAGGAAATAACAGAATGAACAAGCATCTCCAATTCTGATACATTTGTTAGTTTTGAAAGATTTCTTAAATGAAAGAAACATGAGCGGCTGACTGACCTTACATATTCATCAAGTGTCAGGGACTGGTCAAAAATAACCCCAAGGTTACGTAGACTCAACTTAATAACAGGAGAGACAGAAGATAATTTTAAACTGATCTCAGAATGAAGAAAAGGAGGAGCAACAATTAGTACCTCGGTTTTTCCTGAATTCAACTGCAGGTAATTACTACTGAGCCAGTCGTTAACCTGAGACAGACAATCAACTAAAGTGACAAAAGTATTAATTTGTTTAGACTCAAATGAAAAATAAAGCTGTATATCATCTGCATATAGATGATATGAGATATCCTTGAAAGAGTTAAGAATCTGTGATAGGGGAAGAATATATAAAGAGAAGAGTATAGGTCCAAGAACCGATCCCTGTGGCACTCCACATGTCAAAGGAGCAGAGTCAGATGAAAAGCCAGCCACACCGAGTGAGAAACTCCTATTTGACAAATAAGAGGAGAACCAGTCCAAAGCAGAGCCAGAGACACCTAACAGCTCTAATCTATTAATTAAGATCTGATGGTCCACCGTATCAAAAGCTGCGGTAAGATCTAACAGTACAAGCACAGAGCACCTGCCTGCATCAGCAGCAATTAAAAGATCATTATAAACTTTAGAAGAGCTGTTTCTGTAGAATGTCGCCTCCGAAAACCAGATTGAAAAGAATCAAAGAACCCCTGCTTTTCTAAGTAGGCACAAAGTTGCTGTTCAACCACCTTTTCCAAAACTTTGGCAATAAAAGCCAGTTTTGAAATTGGCCTGTATTTACTCAAAATAGAGGGATCAGAATTAGATTTTTTCAACAACGGTTGAATTACATCATGTTTAAAATACGATGGGACCACACCAGATCTCAAGGAGCAGTTTATGATATATAAAAGGCACGGACCTATAAAACTGAATGATTTTAACATTAATGATGTTGGCAACAGGTCAGTAGGACATGATGAAGTTTTCATCTTCCCGAGCAAGTCAGAAAGATCCGAAAGTGAAACTAATGAGAACACAAAAGACTCAGAACGGAGTGAAGGAGAGCACTAGGTAAGACAGCTGGAACAATATTAGCCCGAACAACATTAAACTTGTCAATAAAAAATCTAAGAAAATTATTACAGTCACTATCAGAAAAAACCTGAGTAACAGATTGAGATGGAGAAATAATATTGTGAATAGTATCAAATAGCACTTTGGGATTACGCTTGTGAGTCTGAATAAGACTAGAAAAATAAGCTGTTCTAGCATCCCTAACCAAAGATTTAAAAGAAGTAAGTAAATCCTTTAAGTATGAATGATGAACTTCCAGATTAGTAGACTTCCATAGGCGCTCTGCTTTTCGGCAGGAGCACCTAAGATTACGAATGGAGTCATTCATCCAAGGAACTGAGTGGGTAGCAGAACGCTGCCTGATCTTAATAGGAGCAATCTTATTCAAAATATCAGTACAATGGTCATTAAAACATTGAACTGCTAGCTCAACATTATCAATATTACTGCCGGCATCAGATGCCACAAATAAATCAACAAACTGATTGATCACTGACTCATTAATAAAACGAGTACGCCTAGAGTTAACACAGGGTGACAGCTCTAAATTTGAAGACAAGTCAAACAAAACACACTTACGATCACTAAAGGTTACATTACAAATTGTAACATCATTCAAGCCAACTCCATAAGAAAAGAACAAATCCAATGTATGTCGCCCACTATGTGTAGGGCCAACAACATGTTGTACAAAATTAAAAGAGTCGGTGATACACAGAAATTCAGAAGCCACACTACATAAAATATCATCCACATGGATGTTAAAGTCACCAAGCATTATTATTCTATCCAGCTTAATAATGGTGGATACAAAATCTTGAAAATCCGTAAGAAAAGGACTAATCACACCAGGTGGACGATAAATTAAAATACAATATATTGGGGCTACATGCCCAACTTTAACAATCTGAAGTTCAAAAGTCTTATATGAAATGGTAGGAACAGAATGACATACAAATAACTTAACACTAGAATTACCAGAGTCTACGAAAAAACTCGTAGATCCGTCCCACCTTAAATCGCTTCGTAAAACCGTTCTCACTTTTCCGCCAGCCTCCTTTGTCCTGTAAATGTGCCGATAAAAACAAACTGCAAGCAGCCGGCTATTCCATCTCCCCCACCAACTTAGAATGTGCACAAACTTCTCCCAGCTCATGCCTCAATTATCTGGGAGTGAAGTGGAGTTTTAGAGTAGAAATAATACATCGTTATTTGGAACACACACATTTCATGTGTGTTCCGTTTCTACAGTAATCTGTGTAAACACAATGTTAAAACAGAAACTTTCTCATATTTTAGTAATAAATGTTACAAAATGTAGGCATAAACTATAAATTGTGTGAAGACTGAAGGCCAAAGATCATAAAAAACACTTTCATAAAAGGTTCAAGCATTTAACAACTGCTTCTGTGGGGTAGTGGTAAGATTTTGTCACTTAGAGCGCAGCAGACTTGCTGTACCTCAAGAGATTTGAGTTCGATTCCCTGCTAGAGAGAAAACTTATTTATTTTTAACTTTCGCCGTTTTGCCTGCCTGAACTCCCTGTCTATCTACTGTATATAGTAATAACAGTAATTTTCCCTGTCTGCCTATCATATAGTGCCTTTTCTTCCTATCTATCCCCTTAGCTGTTTTTTTATATATTTATTATACAGTGCCTTCCCTGTTTATTTATATATCTAGTGCCTTCTCTGCCTGTCTGTCTGTCTGATTGCATATAGCGCTGAACTTACTGCTCTTTATTATTCTGTCCTCTGCGTGTCCTGGAGTACAAAAGAAACACCATCATACAGCAGCATGTGCGAACTGGCAAGATCGGGGAAAACACACGCGGTCACTGATTACAAACCGCAAAGATGAATGAAAGAGACATCATCGCACTAATGCAATATTATTTGAAAATGAACAGCGTTAGATCGGGTTTGAATATGTGCCCGATCTGACGCTGTTCGTTTTCAAATAATATTGCAGGTACTGTGCGTTGAAAGTGTTGCACTGAATAAGCTGACGCCTTCTGTAACAGCGTCAGCGTATATTCAAACCCGATCTGACGCTGTTCGTTTTCAAATAATATTGCGTGTACTGTATTATTTTAGAATAAAAACATACATTTGATTTCAGTCAGTCTGTAAGAGCCAGTGTAAATGCATGATAATTGTAAAGGTTAGCTTTTTTTTTTTAAATTCAGTTCCATTCCCTCAGTCGCGTTCACGATCCCCCCCTCCCCATCTGACACTGCTGTTTTCACATAAAGACGTGCTATAGCTCAAATGTGATTTATTTGGAGACACGCTATAGCTCGAATGTTATTTATATAGGGAAGAAAGTACAGTGTCAGGTGCTCATTCAGTGTAATAGGAACCATAGCACAGAGAGATGTGTACACTGCAACAAGTACACATTTCGTAAATGTAGGAAGGGTGTGTGGGAATTGTTAATATTTGAATGTGATGATTTTATATAGCACGGATCGGAAATCAGCAGTTCTTAGCATTGCCCCATGCAAGCTGTCGTATCAACCGCCTACTGTAACTTGTTTTATTTTTTCTTCATTTATAGTCTAGAATAAAAGTGCCCTTGTTTTGTTATACTTGTACACCAACATATGTTCCTGTGTTTGAGCGACACGGGTATGCTCAAAAAATAGACGTGTAATGCAACGAAAAGTGCACGCAGGCACTTCAGTTCGCAAGCATTGGTACGCCAATGCAGTCACAAGTACACTGCAGAGCTATAGTGCATATTTATATGAAAACAGCAGTGTGTTGAGGGGGGGTAGGGAAGGATCCTGAACACGACTGAGAGAATGAAAAGTGAATAAAAAAAAAACAACTAACCTTTACAAGTATCATAAATTACACTGGCTGTTACACACTGAAATCAAATGTATGTTTTTATTCTAAAATAGTAAGAATAAGACCAGTTTACTTCTCAAAACTAAGTAGTGCGGGATTGAACTCATGACCTTTTGATTACTAATCAGCGGCTGGTACCATTATGCTACCATGGCAACTGTAGTAAGTAGGTGTCAATGTGGGATGCTAAGGTAGCTTTTTTCTGCAGTTATATTTTTGAATTAAAGCATACTTGTTCTGTGTTATTTGTTCCTTTTGTGAAAGTGTTTGATATTTGGACTTTAGGCTTCATACATTATATAGTTTATGCCTACATTTTGTCATTTACTACTACAATATGAAAAACGTTTCTGTTTTAAAAATGTGTTTACACGGATTACTGTAGAAACGGAACACACGTGAAATGCGTGTATTCCAAATAATGATCTATTATTTCCACTCTAAAACTCCAATCCATTTAAGGTGGGACGGACCTACGAGTTTTTTCGTAGGCTCTGGTAATTCTAGTGTTAAAAACCATGGCGATCCCACCTCCACGGCCGGTGTGCCACGGTGTGCTAATGAAAGAGCGGTCCTCGGACACAATTCTATCAGATTAGTAAAATCAGAATCACACTGCCAAGTCTCTGTCAGGAACACAAAATCCAATTTATTACTAGTAAAAAAGTCATTCAAAATAAATGACTTGTTTGCAATAGAGCGTGCATTAATCAGTGCTACCTTAGCTGGTAGAGTCATAGAAACAGCAGCCTTCAAATTAGCATTTTATGGAATACGAGGGATAGCACGGAGATGCCCGGGATTACTCCCTCGGAGAACTCGGCGTCTTGGTTGGGGAGTGGGAAGCAACACGTCAGGTAATCCCGGCGGAACAGGTCTCAAGCACGCCGCCTTCTCAGATAATCCTTAGATAAAGATGGATGATCCACATCAGAAACACAGCGGCATAGATGCCGAAACCTTGCATGCACACCTGCCCTTTTTCCACGTTTCCTCCGACGGGACCGCAGGTTGACTCGGGTGCCGCTGAAAAACATAGCATTCACAAACGGCAGAGGAAAAAAGATATACTTGTAATGCTGAGGGAAATTTTCCATTGCTGATCTAATGTTGATCAATGAAATGCGATCAGATTTCGACACTAACGCCGCTGGAAAACCGCTGCATGACTAGTGTCACAAAATAAACAAAAAACACAAAAATATCCCACAAACTCAATGAGCGGGGCAAGACAAGCGCAAAGGCATAGCCTAACAGAGGCGCCATTTTTGAAATGAAAGCCATTCCAAGCAGAGCAGCTCACTACTGAAAATGGCAAATATAGGAGGCAGTCGGAATTGAACCGGGGACTTTTGAAGTCAGCAAATCGTACCGCTATGCCACGGAAACTATTGTATCATCCTTGAACCTTTTGTGAAAGTGTTTATTTGATCTTTGGACTTCAGGCTTCACACATTATATAGTTTATAACAATATTTTGTCATCTACTACTATATATATGAAAAACGTTTCTGTTTTAACAATGTGTTTGTACAGATTATTGTAGAAACGGAACACACATGAAATGCATGTGTTCCAAATAACGATCTATTATTTCCACTCTAAAACTCCAGCACTTCACTCCCAGATAAGCAATCAAGGCTTGAGCTAGGAGAACTTTGTGCACGTTCTGAGGCAGTGGGTGATGGGATACCAGGCTGCTTGCTGCTTGTCTTTATCGGCACATTTACAGGACAAAAGACGCTGATGGAGAAGTGCAAATGGATTTAAGGTGGACCAGATCTACGAGTTTTTTCGTAGACTCTGGTAATTCTAGTTTTAATCATTTCTTTTAGAACATTAGAACATTAGAACAATCTAGACGAGAACAGGCCATTCAGCCCAACAAAGCTCGCCAGTCCTATCCACTTGTTTCCTCCAAGAAAACATCAAGTCGAGTTTTGAAAGTCCCTAACGTCTTACTGTCTACCACACTACTTGGTAACTTATTCCAAGTGTCTATCGTTCTTTGTGTAAAGAAAAACTTCCTAATGTTTGTGCGAAATTTACCCTTAACAAGTTTCCAACTGTGTCCCCGTGTTCTTGATGAGCTCATTTTAAAATACAAGTCTCGATCCACTGTACTAATTCCCTTCATAATTTTAAACACTTCAATCATGTCACCTCTTAATCTTCTTTTGCTTAAACTGTAAAGGCTCAGCTCTTTTAATCTTTCCTCATAATTCAACCCCTGTAGACCTGGAATCAGCCTAGTCGCTCTTCTCTGGACCTTTTCTAGTGCTGCTATGTCCTTTATGTAGCCTGGAGACCAAAACTGCACACAGTACTCAAGATGAGGCCTCACCAGTGCATTATAAAGGTTGAGCATAACCTCCTTGGACTTGTACTCCACAGATCGTGCTATATAACCTAACATTCTGTTAGCCTTCTTAATGGCTTCTGAACACTGTTTCGAAGTTGATAGCTTGGAGTCCACTATGACTCCTAAATCCTTCTCATAAGGTGTACTCTCGATTTTCGACCGCCCATTGTGTATTCAAACCTAATATTTTTACTTCCTATGTGTAATACTTTACATTTACTGACATTAAATTTCATCTGCCACAAATCTGCCCAAGCCTGTATGCTATCCAAGTCCTTCTGTAATGATATAACGGATTCCAAATTATCTGCTAATCCACCTATCTTGGTATCATCTGCAAACTTAACCAGCTTGTTACTTATATTCCTATCTAAATCATTTATATATATTAAAAATAGCAGCGCCCTAGCACTGACCCCTGTGGAACACCACTCTTAACATCGCCAGTTCTGATGAGGTTCCTCGCACCATCACCCTCTGCTTCCTGTGTCTGAGCCAATTCTGCACCCATCTAAAAACATCACCCTGAATTCCCACTTCTTTTAACTTGATGCCCAACCTCTCATGTGGCACCTTATCAAATGCTTTCTGAAAGTCCAGATAAATAATATCATAAGCTCCACTTTGATCGTATCCTTTTGTTGCCTCCTCATAGAATTCCAACATGTTAGTAAAACACGACCTCCCTCTTCTGAACCCATGCTGACTGTTCAGAATAACTCCTGTCCTTGTCATGTGTTGCTCAATCTTATCCTTAATAATTCCTTCCATTAATTTTCCTGTGATGCTTGTTAAGCTTACTGGCCTATAGTTGCTTGGATCTGCCCTGTCACCCTTTTTATATAATGGGATGATATTTGCCATTTTCCAGTCCTTTGGAATCTCTCCAGTGCACAGTGACTTCCTAAAAATATGTGTCAAGGGTTTATATATGTACCATTATATAGTTTATGCCTACATTTTGTCATTTACTACTACAATATGAAAACGTTTCTGTT
>NC_053165.1:122433900-122443209 GCF_016835505.1 Polypterus senegalus | reverse complement strand
ACATACATACATACATACATACATACATACATACATACATACATACATACATACATACATACATACATACGTACGTATGTGTGTGTGTGTGTATATATATATATATATGTATATGAATATATATATATATGTATATATATATATACTGTATGTAAATTATATATATGTGTGTATGTATGTATGTATGTATGTATGTGTGTGTGTGTGTGTGTGTGTGTGTGTATATATATATATATACACATACATATACTTGTGTGTATGTTTGTATGTGTCTATATGTGTGTGTATAGGTTTGGTCACTGAGTGCAAGGGAAAAATAATAAATTATAGTCTATAAGTTATTAAACAGTAAAACATTAACGTTTTAAGAAGTACAGGTACATTGAAATTACATTTTCTATGTGAACGTTCAAATTTGTGCCTCTGGTAATGTGCCTTACCGGCATTTAAAGAAAATTAGTTTTGTGTCCTCTGCAGTGTTAGAGAGAAAGGCTTTGGTTTGGGATAAAAGGAAAAAGGTGTAAAGAAAGGAAAGTTGCCTTTTTCTTTTATATAGTATAGAGAGATGTGTTCGCTGACGTTATGATCGCCTTTTGGGGACAGTCGCGGTGGGTCTTGTGTAGACTGGTGAGACGTCCCCGCCATTAATCGGCTGTGATGGCACTGTCAGTCCTGCACTCATGTGCGTGTCTTCATAATTTGAGGTGAGGACCTGATAATCGTATACGTGCAAAAGAAAGTGTGAATCACCTTAATATTATTTTGCCGTGGTGTAGAAAAGGGGTCCCGTGTTTGCACTTGTCTGGGCTATAGCAGGGGAGGATGAAAAAAATTAAAAGTGCTCACTTTGACTTAAGGCAGAAACGCAGTCAGCGCCTCAAAGGCCGGCACAGCTATGCGCTGGCGCTGGCTGCTCGACTTTTGCGGGCAGGAGACCCCAGTTTGCAGACACGCGTTCATGATATCAAAAGTCTCAGCGCTCTTTGGAGGTCATCATCATATATATATATATATATATATATATATATAGCAACACCGCAGTGGAGAAGTAGTGTGTTAAAGAAGTAATGAAAAGAAAAGGAAACATTTTAATAATAACGTAACATGATTGACATTGTCATGAGTGTTGCTGTCATATATATGCCTGCCTAAATAAGTCACCCTCGCTTTGCTCTTACTTTTTACCGCTCATTTAATCATGGCTAGTGGCGGAAAAATTATAAAATGGAAGGAGGATGGCTTTACCAAAACAATTATTGATGGCGAATCGATTATTCATAAAGCTTGAATTGGTGATCTGTTTTTCTGTGTTAACCTCATATTTTTTCATACTTCTTCTCAAACTAAGGTGGTGCGAGGGTAAAATGAATCATGATGCGCTGATCAATGTAATCCGTGTACCAGGAAATCATGCATTGACAAAAGCTCCCCTTTGCTTGAAAATGCAAAGTGTGATTAAATGCATTATTTTTAATCGCTATGGAGCACATGCATCGAAGCTTCTCAGCTGTGCTTGTGCTAAGAAAAGGAAAGATTTTAAAAATAACGTAACACGATTGTCAATGTGACCTTTTGTAAGTAGTGCCTGGAGGATTCAGTGTGTAGAAACTCTAGAGACAGCGTGTGTATTAACTTGTGGATTTTTCTGTGAGTATTTGGTGGCAGTCTGACGGTTGCTTCGAAGACAGCGCAGCTGAGCTCAGCTCAGAGCAAAATGAGGTGGGAGGGAGATGATGACGTGACTCCCCCACCCGCCTTAACTGTCAATCCCCCACAAACACAATCTCTCGGAATTTGCATAAGCACACCCCTTCACCTACAATTTTAACTTAGTTACAAAATGATCAAAACTCTCGCTTATATCCCGCGCCCTCTCATTAAACTTGTATCCCGCATTACCTGTGGGTATGTGAAACGCCAGCGTAGCCTGTCTATGAACTTAATTTAAAGTTTAGGTTTACACCTTGCTTTCTTTCCGAGCTGGCAACACTCATGAATATGGTAGTATATGTCACTCGCCACTTCTTATTGTTTCGCTGCCTTCTCAATTATAAAATTCATGTTTTCTTAAGCGCTTTTTGGAGGTCTTCCTGGTTTTCTACGCACTGCGTTGACAGTCAGTTCACATGATTACGTGGGAGGCGTGATAATGTCACATAAAACACCGCCCCCCACGTCATTCCAGCTCAACTCCATTACAGTTAATGGAGAAAAATACCTTCCAGTTATGACCATTAGGCGTAGAATTTCGAAATGAAACCTGCCCAACTTTTACTTTTTAAAGTAAGCTGTAAGGAATGAGCCTGCCAAATTTCAGCCTTCTACCTACACGGGAAGTTGGAGAATTAGTGATGAGTCAGTGAGTGAGTGAGTGAGTGAGTGAGTGAGTGAGGGCTTTGCCTTTTATTAGTATATATATATATATATATATATATATATATATATATACATACACTAGCAAAATACCTGCGGCGAAGAACTGCATTAAAAATTTTTTTAAGAAGAAAATTGAACCTTTTTAAACTGAGGGAAAATATGCCAATAATTACTTAAGGATCTCTTTGTATACCATGTTGTCAGTTCGGCCCTCTGGTTGTAACATGACCAAGCTGTGTGCTAAGCTTACTTTTGAGCATGCAACGTACAGTTGGCCATGTGAACAGTAATCTTGTCTCAAATCTCACAGCTTGGATTGCTGCTGTCATAATCGGTTTGAGTTTCATGGTTTGTTTCAATTACGACAGTATTTGCAGGATTTGTTGTATTGAAGTGACATTTGGCATCTGTCAAGCGTTGTAAGCACACAACCGGTTTCATCGATAAAATCACATCCAGCTTTTGAGAGTTTAGACATTCATAAACATCTAAGTGTCCACTACTGAAATCGTCACCTATTAATCTAAGATATTTAACAGGCATTGGCGGTTGTCAAAAGGTGTAAAATATTTGGCCATTTCGGTACACTTGAAAGCGACAACTGAACAATTCAGCGGTAGCCATCAACTCACATGCAGAATAATAGGTGAAGGGCTTAAGCATTTCACTCTTATAGTGCTCCTGTGTAGTATAATTATCTCCTGTACCGTCATCAGTCCACCCCTTGTACCTGTCCCAGTCATTCAATACATAAGACAGAATGTTCCTCCAGATATCAAGAGTGAGCCTGAAAAGGTAGGTGCTATCTCCGGGCATGGAAACCACTCGGTAAGTGACAGTTCTTTGATCGATAGTGATCATCTCGATAGACATAGTAATGGGGTTGGGAAATGATAAAGGAAATGGTACCCGAGCAATGTAAAGTAAGTGTAAAATACCTATACAATAACTATAATTGTAATAAACAAACAATAAAACAGTGGAGAAGCCGTGGATTAAACAATAAGGCTGTAGTTATCACGTGAATCCCGTGGCGAAGCAAGGAAGGGAATGTAGAGAACGGAGCAACGGACGGTCTTATATAGGCAGGCAGCCAACAACGTGGGAGGCATTGGGATGGGAGACCCAATGCCACCTCACACGGTGACCGAGGTGCAGGCTATGGACGTATATATGTACGTAAGTAGGATACCCGTATACCAAATTTCTTGAAGATGGGCCCATAAGTAACAAAGACTGTTGAAAAATTCAATATGGCGGCCGACAGTGGCATCATACCACCGAAATAAGTACATACATTGGTTTCAGTTAGTGCAGGGAAGTCGCCTACCAAATTTCGAAAAGATGGGGCCATAAATAAGAAAGTTCAACATGGCGGACGTTGTTGACCGTTATGACCATTACACGTAGAATTTCGAAATGAAACCTGCTTAACTGGTGTAAGTAAGCTGTAAGGAATGAACCTGCCAAATTTCAGCCTTCTACCTACACGGGAAGTTGGAAAATTGGTGACGTTGGAAAGTTCAATATGGCGGCCGACAGTGGTGTCATACCAATGAAATAAGTAAGTACATCGGTTTCGGTTAGTGCAGGAAGCACTACCAAATTTCATGAAGATGGGGCCATAAATAAGAAAGTTCAACATGGTGGACGTTGTTGACTGTTATCGACCGTTATGACCGTTCCGTGTAGAATATCGAAATGAAACCAGCTTAACTTTTGTAAGTAAGCTGTAAGGAATAAGCCTGCCAAATTTCAGCTTTCTACCTACATGGGAAGTTGGAGTATTAGTGATGAGTCAGTGAGTCAGTCAGTGAGGGCTTTGCCTTTTATTATTATAGATATATACAGTATATATATATATATATATATACATATACAGTATATATATATATATATATATGTATATGTGTGTATGTATGTGTGTGTATATGTATATATGTAGATATATATGTATATGTATATATATGTTTATATATGTGTTTGTGTATGTATATACAGGTATATATGTATTTCTGTGTATATGTATATATATGTACATATATGTGGATGTATGTGTAGATAGATAGATCGATAGATACTTTATTAATCCCAAGGGGAAATTCACATAATCCAGCAGCAGTATACTGATACAACGAAACAATATTAAATTAAATAATAGTAAAAATTAAAAAAAAATTAAAATAAAATTAATGTTTGCATTTACTCCCCCGGGTGGAATTGAAGAGTCGCATAGTGTGGGGGAGGAACGATCTCCTCAGTCTGTCACTGAAGCTACTCCTCTGCCTGGAGATGTGTTTATGTGGATGTATGTGTATATATGTGTGTATATATATATATATGTATATATATATATATATATATATATATATATATATATATAATATATGTATGTATGTATGTATGTATGTATGTATGTATATATATGTATGTATGTATATATATATATATATATATATATATGTATGTATATATATATATTGTCACACACGCATGGAAGCAGCTGAAGGGCTTAGACAATACTGTTTATACATCTGCCCAGGGGCGGGCACGCTGACGGACTTTCTGAGTTCTCTGCAGGTCTTACCCGGAAATCCCACCAGGAGCCGCCATTTCCAGGAAGGACACACCACCTCCGTTCCGCCCCAAGAATGAGGTCACTTCCGGTTCCGCCCCAAGGGTGATGTCACTTCAGTTCCGCCCAGAGGACGACATCATTTCCGCCCTCTGAGCTATAAAGCTCACTGCCTTTGCTTAGGCAGGCAGTTCTGTCTTGGACTCTGTTGTGTAAACAACTGTTTTGAAATGCCTCAAATTCTATTGCAGCCGGAAACCGATTAAACGGGTGGCTGCCCCAAACCTTTCGCCTCTGGTCTCCAGTTATTACAGTGGCGTAGTCGGCAGGATGGTGTCCCCGAAGAACCCGGGACACGGACCTTCAAGGAACCAGGTGGGTGAGTACCGGGGCCGAGTTTCGGGGCAGGGAGTGCGCCGGAGGGTCAGGAAGGACGCGGTGCAGGCTCTGCTCCACGAGCATAACCCGGGGCTACCAACCCATCTCGTGGAGAAGGTAGAGGGGACCCACAGGCGGGCTGGCTTCTGGGGAAAACACACGAGTGGCTCAGTATGCTCTTCTGGTAGGAAAGCCGAGCAGCCCATCGGGACCAAGGTCCCTGTTAACGATGGGCTGTCCCCAGGCCGGCAGGTAAAGAATATAATAGACTGGGAGTTTAACCCAACTAAAGGGCTGTCAGAGCAGGCTATGGCTCTCTGGCAACAGGTGGGTGAGTGGCTACGCCATTTGATTTGACCCCTTGCAAATAGTGCAGCAAGTGGCCTGTTTTTGCTGCTACAGCGAATACCCCAGGAATTTGCCCAGCCGCCTGGGGAGAATTCCATTCCCTGGACGAGCTGCTACAGCTCTTGCAACCCCAGAGGCCGGCTGGGAAACCCGGGAGGGCAGACCAGCCGCTCTGTGGACTACCCGGAGTTATGTCCTACAAAAGCAGTCCCTTCCATCGCAATCCAGAGCCTGTTCAAGTCGCCTGGCCGCCTGGCATGCGACCTGTCGGGGAACAAGGCGGACCGTAGGGACAATGATGGGTTGTTTGTGTGCCCTTAGCAACCTGGCGGATAAACATACGGGAGAGCTTATTATTAATGGACATATGGTAACAGCGCTGTTTGATTCCGCAGTAACGTGTCTGTCGTTGCTCGCCGCTTTGTTCTACCGCAACAATGGATTAAAAAGACCAGTCTAAAATGTATACACGGAGATATCCGCTGTACAATAAATTCAGCTCGTTTTGGAATTTTACCTTTTGAAAATTTTAAATCCCCAGGGAAACTTGGGGGCCTTTCCCCTGGAAACAAACCTTTCCAGCCGGGCCCCTTTCCAGTATATTGGCAGTGGTATTTAAGGTCCCCGGCTGGTGGGGATGGTTTTTTTTTTTTTTTTTTTTTTTTTTTTTTTTTTTTTTTTTTTTTTTTTTTTTTTTTTTTTTTTTTTGTTTCCCAAAGAACCGGGACGGACTTCAAGCGGTGGTTAAACCAAAACCTCCCTTCTTGGAAGGCTTACTCTCCAAAAACCCCGGCCACCATGGAAGCAGGGTCGGCCTGTTTTCCGGGCTCCGGATGCCTTCCGAAGGAACCCGGGGAGTTCCCTTCTTAAGGTCCTGTACAGGGGGGTGTGGCCCGGAGCCGGCAGGTAGAATATATTACTCCCATTTGAATCAACCGGGGCCTCCATTGCGGCTGATCAGGAAAAATGGGTCGGACCGTGGACGCTTTTTTGCCTTGGGCAATTGCGGGAAGTCCTGACGGGTTACTAAGGAATTTAGCCTGGGGAAACCATCCTGCGACTGCAAAGGTTCTGCAAAAAGGTAGATAAACCTTGTGATTACCTGAAAAAAAGCTAGTGCAATCCAGACCCTTTGCGCTGTAGTCGGGAACCCGGTGGGGAAGGACCTCCTCCCTATCCTGGCCCAGCGAAGCCTCTGATAGTTCACCGAGTTGTCCTTTAATACTGATAAAACAGCCCTGTTATCCGAAGTAACGGACGGGGTAGCGGGGCTAGCGCCCGCAAATGATTAAATCCCGGAGATAAGAATATCGCCCAATAAGGGCACCCGGAAGTTTATTGTGGTCAGGAACCCTTTACAAGCATTCAGATGTACAATCCCGGCCCCTTCCGTTTCGGAACCTGGGACAAACCTCCGGAGCACTAAACAATCCGGTTCCTATAATTAACTATCCTTTGCTGGGCCTCACGAGTAATCAGCGGGTTTGAAGGAGTCGAAGCTTTGGTGAAAAACGCAGTTCCCCAATCCCGGACCGTCTGGCTCATACTGTACCACTAAGCCCGGGCAGGAGGAGGATTGCCTCTTGATTCTCCGGGGACACTCTGTTTGCAAGTTTGGGCCCCTTATTTTCGGGCAGGGTGAATGGCACTCTGAAGCACAGAAAGGAGTCCTAAGGGCGTTTGCCCGCCAAGGGCCCACTTGGCCGGATGAATTTGATGGTTGCGGGAACATGGGTCGGAAGTTTTGATGGATTGGCTTTTCGAAGTAGCTCACCTCACTCCGTGAGCGCCATCTAAAAGACCGATAAAACATTAGAGCATTAAGTCTGCGGGATTCAAGGAGGTTGGCCACTTCGCCGGATCCCGGAAATTCCTAGGAAGGGCCCTGCCCCTGACCTCCCCTTATTTAAGCCTGACGGATTGGGGGTTTGGAGAACCCTGGCCACCTCCCGAGGTAACATATCCTGCCTGGGTGGATTATGAAAACCTTCCTGAAGGTCCATTGGGGCCTAAAGCAATTGCCGGAACTGTGAGTCTTTCAAGGGTGGGCATTCTAGAGTCCTGCCGACAAAACCCCTTTACCTGGAACCGCTGAACTGCAATTTACGAAATAAGTCATTTAAAACTTGGGTATACCAAACCGATGGGCTTGGGATTCACCAACCTGGGACAAATGTACTGCAGCAGTAAGGATGGGTTGGACCTCCTCCCCTTGTCTCTCTTCCTGCAGAAGTCCCTATACGCGGTTCTCCCTTAATACATGGGCAGCCGGGCCTTCGCAGATAAAAAGGCTGGGAAGGAGACACCCCACAACATTTTGGAGATCGCTACTGCCGTATTTGAGATAAGACCATTCAAAGCATATAGGACACTGGTCAGACGGCCGCGGGGCCTGAGCTGCCCGGAGTCCAACCGGTTTCCTCATGGTTTGGTTCCGGCTACAAAACTCCCGTTTGTGCCCTCTGAGGGGGAGGCGACTGGTGACCATTCTTGACAACAGCCAAAGCCCAGCTAGCGGTATATAAAAACCGCTGAACCGGGAGGGAGTTTGATCCTCCTAAGGCCCTGACTTCCTCTTGGAATGTCCCCACTTTTCCTACTTCTCCTCCGAAGAACAGAGCTCAACAGCTTTTCCGGGCCGGTTGGAAGGCAGCCGGTCGACCCTGATTAACACATGCAGTGACTGACCGGGGATGGACCGTGGGACCTGGACTCCGGAGAGAGGTGTATGCAAGATTGGGGGGACGTAAACCATGCGGCACTACCGGTTTTGGGATCGCGTGAGTACTCCACTGGCAGCCCCTCCGCCTTAAGAATTTTGACTTTACGGGGTACCCGGGTGAGGTTTCATGACCCGCTGCTCAACACTAATCTTCCTATTCATTTTTCCCAGCCCCGGCAAGTGGGCCTCTCCCCGGGACTGGTAACCCTTGACCTACGGGTTGGACTGAAAGGGAGTTTGGTCAAAGAGGCGCGCCAAAAGGAACAGTTTAGGGTTAGACCAATTTTGGCACTTCCCGTGGGGGGGGTAAGCATTTCAAGTTGCAGCCTTCCTGGGAACCCGCAACCGGGCCCCCTTTCTGGATGGCGCGTACACTCTCGTTCCGAGGCCCCTAAATGAGCAAGGCCCTCGATACGCCTTGGGTGATGCGGACTTCCAGCTCGCCCTGACAATTTCTCCGGCCTAGAGGCAAAAGTTTACCAGCCGGTGGCCCAGGGCCAGTTATGTCTTGGCCTGTTGTCCGAAACCAAGGGCGTGAAGCTCACAATCGGTTGGCCGGTATTGTTCCGGGTGTGCCTTGCCCCAAGCTATTTGCCCTTCCCAGGCATAAAAAGCTCTTACTGAGGTGTTCTGATAAACTCTTTTATTAAAAAACCTGTTAGCACTATCTAATTCCCCTAATTACATTTGTAACTACCTCTGCAAGTTATTGAATATATGTATTATATATAATATAATTGTATGTATCTATCTAATGTATGAGGAATATAGAAATATATGGTTGCAAATGTATATTTATAGGTGATGTATTATTAAAATGATGTTATAAAGTAATATTATACAGTTTTTTATATATTAAATATATGTTTATATATTAATTATGCAAAGCATTTTTTATGTATGATATATA
>NC_053165.1:122368900-122428900 GCF_016835505.1 Polypterus senegalus | reverse complement strand
TTTAGAGCTTAGTACCGCATGGAACCTGAAGTTGATTCAACATCTTTTTTACACTGTGGTATAATTCACCCTAGCAGTAAAAATTTAAAATTATCTAATATTAGTAAAACTTGCAAAACTCACTGCCATCTTGATTTCAACTCAAACTCTTTCTTCTACTTTCCTAAAAGCTTTCAGAAAGATGTTAAAATCCACCATTCCCTCGAACTCCGACAAAACAATGATGCGATCAAACTGACATCAGAGGGCTGCCGTGACTGGTGTTGGGGCGTTTGGGATATGAAGGCGTTCGGTTCTTATTTATAGGTATTGGGCTGGGTCAGGCCCTTTCGAATTTTGTGCCTTTGGGAAACACCTCTTAACTTATTCTCCAGGTTCCTCACCTCTTTCCAAACGCCTCCTTTTGAGAAAGTCAATCCCCTTATGGGCAAACAAAGCATTATGTAAGGACTCAAGTCACAGCTTGACCCCCTTCCCCTTAAAGTTGTACAGTTATTTAATTCCCCGGACATATGTTTTTAAAAGTGAACAAGGCAGAAACAGAAAAACAGGAAACAGGACCCTCAGCTTTTCTTGCCTTTTTCTAATTCTCAAGGAACTTCTCAGATTCCTTTTTCACAGTTTCAATTAAATGGTAATATTTCAATTATCAACTCTGCTAAAAAGCCTTGACTTACTGGACTTTTTTCACTACAGTAAGTTCTGTAAAAAAATAATAAGTGACTGGCTCACCAAAGGAGCACTGCAACTAAATTACCATAAAGCTTAGAAAGCAGGGCAGAAAGTTTTGTGATCAGGCATTTACCAGTCACGGATTGAGTGTTTGAGTAATCAATCAGAGCATCCCCCATTATGATGAGGATGTCAAATCTACAATCTTTTAGCTGATGCAATACAAATGATATTTAAATTCTGATAATTTTGTAAATTGTAATTAAAAAATATTTTGACCTAAATAAAAAATAGTCTTCTTTAGTCTTTTTTACAAGTAATTTTGAACTCCCCCAAAATTTTGGGAAATTTTTAACCTGTTTTCAAAAGGTGCTTTGTTATAACTTTTAGGACATCTAAGCCTTTTTTATTAGTAGGCCATTAAATGGCCAGCTAGTCTGAGATAAAAGGGACGCTTTGATGGACAGAATGAAAAATATTCAGCCTCAATCTTGTCAAAC
This sequence comes from Polypterus senegalus, assembly GCF_016835505.1. Lineage (NCBI taxonomy): Eukaryota > Metazoa > Chordata > Cladistia > Polypteriformes > Polypteridae > Polypterus > Polypterus senegalus. Next base: position 122,427,728 of record NC_053165.1, on the reverse strand, counting down.
AAAAATTGTTTGAAAACGGACTGGAGGACTGAGGCGTCTATAAGATTGGTCTTGGATGTGGGACCCCTTGAACCATGCACCCCACTGGTCCATGACATGTGACCAGAATTGTATAAGTTTTTTCTTACCTCCATGGGCATTCTCTGACATCCATTGGAGGTGGCTAGGGCCCTACTTCATTCAAAAGTGAGTCAAAGGGCCATGCCGGACAAGGCTAGACCAAAAATAATCAAACCGTGACAACCAGGGAATCTGCAAGATGAAGTGATCATATTATATTGCCAACACATTTTTAAACCTGGTTATTATTTTTTGGGATATTATTTTAACACAGAAATAAATTTTAATGCTGCTTATTATTTTTTCATCCCAAATTTTTATAGATTAAAAGGAAAGGCAAGGTCCCAAACTATAACCCACAGTGATAAGAGTAGGGGTCTAGCCTGGTAAAAACTACATAAACAGTAAAAAGGGAAAATGGATCACGTGGACTCCAATCAAACAGTACAGTAGTACAATTCATTAAATACCTTTTAAATATTATACCAAACAAACCATTTAAAATCCACATGATATTCTTCAACCAATTAATTGTTAAACCATAAATTAATCAATTGTTTATATTGTGTCATTACGCTACTCACTAAAAGTTAAAAATACCATACCAGTATCCTAAAAACCACCAATATTAAAAAAAAAAAAAAAAATGTTCTGTTATCTTCTGTTTCATTGGTCTTAACTAGATCAGATCTCTTGCTGTAAAATGTATTAGATTTATGTTCAAACATTTCCAAACTGCATCCAATTTACCATGCCATCAAAGACACAAATGTATTGTTACCCTAAACTAAATTTTCTTTATTGACTTTTATTTTGAGTTAACTCCTATTCGGCTGCATGGTGGTTCAAAGACTACTGATTCCACCTTTCAGTTAAAGGGAACCTAGTTTGTCCACTGAGGTGCTATTGGTCAGTATGTTCTTTTTCCCAGTCTGCAAATGTTCTCTGATATTTAAAAATCCCAGATACTGTATTAAATTATTCTTCATCTCTGTTGACAAAGTGTGAATGAATATGTCCAGTCTCTGAATGGACTGAATTCATTCCCCGGGTTACTCTATTATTAACCTGATATTTTATGACCAAGAGGATTCAGAAGATGGATGGCCAGATTTCTGATATAATTGACGACCCGTACTTTGTGATAAAGGCTGTAGAATAAAAATACACCCATGACTAACGTTAGTTTTAAAGGAAGTTTAATCCACTTTTACTCATTTTAGATTACATTCCTCAGATTTTCCTGGTCAAAACATCATTTTCACCCAAAACAACTTGCTTTCTTAAAATAATATTCTTAAATTCCATTTTGAGTTGATTTTATTATTTAATTTTCTTAATGTTCAAAAATAGCAATTTCAAATTTGTGATTACTTGTTCAGGACTTGTTTATTTCAGGGTTATAAATATATTAAAAGTACATACCAATATTTTAAGCCTGACAAGTTAATAAACTGGACAGGAGTCATGATTTTTTACATTTTTATTCAGTTTACCTCCTTTGCTTTGATTTTTCTTTGTTTTGAAGGACATGTCTGTCTTACATTATGCTGCCTTTAAAGGGCATGAAGAATAACAAAAATATTATTGAAGAGAATTTTAAAATTGATGCAGTTAATAGTGTAAGTCTGTCTGGTTTGTGTGGTAAATTAAAGATCCAATAAACTAGCTATTAAACTCTGGGTAAAATTTGTTTAAGAATTGTTTTGGCGCACACAAAAATATTCTTCATTACCATTTATTATTTCCCTTATGTTTATTTATCTTCATACAGTGGTGAAAAATTGCCATCATCACTTGAATTTTGGTTTTAAATATTAAATGTTCCTTAAACATCTAGTTCTCACAAAGTTCAAAAAGTATTAACTTAATTGTAGCCCAAAAGTAATTGTTATGTTCTCGTTAAAATAACTGCTACTAGAAACCATTACTACTTTTTTCCTTTAATATAATTTCAGACCTCCTTTGGCTATCCTTTACATGTAGGTCAGTATCCCAGTTGGATAACTTTGACAACCTTTATAAATATGTTACACCTATTAATGAAAATGAGTACTTGATTGAACATGTTTTTGTGATATAACTCTTAGCCTAGGTTTGTTTTCTGTTGCCATTTCCATTCAGATAGTCGCTGGTTTGTATAGACACGTATGGGTGAGGTAATACTGTTTTTTTTAACTTGTCCATACTCTTTACTGTTAGATATACATGAAAAGTTCTACATACCCTCTTTGATTTTATTCGCCTCCCCAAGGACTTTAGTCCAGTCCCTTAACACATTTTCACATATGGACCCAGGCAAGCCTTTCATAAGAAGGCTAGTATTTGTATTATCGTTGTAATTTATGTTGACTTTTATTCTTATTGTATCCTTCATGCTCATTTCTGGGAACTAAATTATGTGGGTCTATTTCTGTGAGCAATGATCTTGTATAATAGGTAGTGCATTATGTTCGAAATTGTATGATATGTGTACATTTTATTTGTTAATGTTTGATTATATATATTTTTCAACTTCCCCTTGGTGCTGTGTTCTGAAGAACAGGTGAATCCTCAAATGTGTCCGCCTCTTCACATACCTTGAATAAGAATTAAGTTATATTTTTATGATATAATTTCGTTGTGGTCTGATTAGCTTCCTGGTCTGCATTTTTTGTTTGTGTTTTATAGAAGTCTTTCGTGCGGTTTGATCTTGTGTAAATTTAACTCTTAACTGAGATTTCATTGGGGAATGTACTTTTTTCCGGATTATCATTATATATATCTTCTTTATTGTTTTTACGTTTAAAAAAGAATTAATACACATAGTCCCCAGGTTATGGACATCCGACCTAAACTTAAGAATGGCCCAAGCTAAACATGCCCTAGTAACTCCGCCTTTATCTTCGGCCCCGGGGCGTTAAGCAGTGGCTGGGGGGATTTCCGTTGGCGCAGTGACTGCAACGGGCAACCCTGGAGGCAAGTGGGTTTTAAATCCGCCAAGGCACATGGCTGCCCGTTTGCTTCAGTGTCGGTGATAATGCTGCGCAGTGACCGTTGTGGTTCAATGGAGGCCTTAAAAAATAAACGAGTGGGGAACATTTAGTTGCAAATTTGGGTTGCTTGTTGAAAAGGGCATTCCACTACCCGCCTTCGCACATGTTCGCTCAGGGATGGACGCTGCAGGCATACCTGTAGTGAGTGACTGTGAGGTTGGCTGGTGATGAACCGCCTTGGGCCCCCATTCATTCTCAAAATTTAAGCCTGTTTTGTATTTTTACGTAAAACAGGAAGTTGTTCTCTTGTATACCTCAGACATGTTGACGACTGGTGCCTTCCTTTCAGGGAAGGGGGTACAGTGCTGTGCAGAAAGCTTTATCTTCGTTTTTTTCACCTTCAACAATGTCTGAACCAATCTGATGCAGTGCTTGATACCCCGTAAAGAGAGAATAATACCATTGAAAATAAAGTAAAATAATAAAGGTCAGAAAGGTGAACTCCATCATTCATTGGCTAGAGCCTTGTTACAGTCGGTCAATAATAGCATTTATAAAAAAATAAAATCTGTTCGGAAGTTACAAATAAATTTAACTTAAATAAAACCCACAGTCCCTATCTCATACGTAACCCGGACTGCCTGTATTTTTACTAATTGTTTCACTTAATTTCATTGTTTGTTTAAACATAATATATTATTCTAGTGGCAACATGCCTAGTGGTTATTTTAGCTAAGCAAACAAATAATAAAAGATTGTACTTTATTTATTTAAACAAAGTAGCCCAACAAGGCTGAAAACTTGTTTTTTTTTGTAACCTGGGCTGGATTTTAAATTTGGATTTAGTAGGGACTAGATATTTGATATGTTCATTTTAAAACAGATTGTTCATGGTTGTTATAACTAGTCCCGAAGTTCTACTAAACAAGTTGGTAGAGTTCTGTGATTTAAGTAACACATTTCATCCTTTAGTAACATTATATTGCTTAACAAATGGGAGATTAGCTTGAAATAGGACTGCTCAAAATCTTTTTTTCCTTTCTACAGCAGCATGCAAAGCCTCACATTCTGTGCTGAACAATTTCCAGGATGGGTTTAAAATCTAATTTATGCAGTGGACTTATATAACTGAAAGTAAGCTTCAGTAATTTTTGTTAATCATATTTAAATCACAAAACTGGAAAAACAGTAAGGAAACAAATAATGGTAAATATAAATTATAAAATTTTTTAAATTTTAATGCAAATGATTACCTTTTACATACATATATAAATACCTCTAGACATTATAAAAGTTTTAGTCCAACATTTACAAAAGGGTTGTAAGAAAAGCTTTTCCAAAGAGACTTTATTGTTTTTGTTTTACTACAGATGTCGAAGCAAATTAGGTAATACAAGATTAACCAATTTTGATCTCTTTAGGTTACTGTATTTGCAGCCCCCAAAAAATATCTTTAGATGACTTTGATCTTCCTGTAAACAGACAGCACTGCATATAGCAGCTGAGAATGGCAGACATAAAATTGGAGGTTATACTTACTTTGGGATCAACTTGAAACTAGTTTATAAGGTAATTTAAGAAATTTAAAATTTAAAAGAAAATGTATGGAAAGAAAATCTTTTCTTTATTGTGTTTCATTTTTATAATGCTGAAAATCTAAATCAGGCATGTCCTTCTCACCTTCCATAGCTTTTGTCTTGTAAAGTTTATCAAGCAGCAACAGCCCACTAGTCATCCCTTACCTGCTGCAGGAAAGGGCAAAACCCCAACTCTGAGCCTTGATTTCTTAATAAAGTTTTGGGGAAAATAATAATCAAAATTGAACACATGATTTTATCTGTGTTCGTATCAACAACATCTATGTAAACACATCATTAAAAGTCTGTTTAGAAAAGACAAAATAATATGAACTGTATAATGTAGAAGGCAGAAGTCCAAATAAACATTCCTAAAGTGAACTGCTCACCAGGAAGCGTCATATTGCACGCACCTTGGAAAGTATTTATTGATATTTGATTTGCCTCAACATTATACAATTCATATCAAATTTTGTCATTTATTAATAAAACATGTTTAATAGATTGTTTTAGAATCGGATCACATGAAAGATGTGTTTAAATGCAATATAATTTCTCTAAACTCCCCACTTCACCCAAAATAATCAGCCAGTTGGGGGTTTCTGCCTCAAGGCAATAAAGGGGAATGGAGCAGGCTGCTGCTGCTTGCTTGATCGGAGTTTTCAAGTCAAAAACACTGACGAGAGGGTGTGAAGGGTTTAAGGTGGCCTGATTTACGTGGTTTTTTTGTGGCTTTGTAATTTAGTGTTAATAAAAAGCTTGGGAAACATAACCTTAATAATACATTTTATTTAATTTTGCAAATCAAAAGGAAATAGGATCACTGCAAAGAGAAAATGATGAGTTTAAGCTCCAATATAAAATAATTGATAATTTTTGTTATATTAATGAACACTGGAACACATTTTAAATATAGATGGTCAAAGAACCTAAGAACCATAAGCGGACACAACAACTGAGTTTTTTTTTCTTGTCCCTTTAAAGAGACCTTCTTACATCCACCTTTAAGAAGGCCTGATTGTAAAGCTTGCAAAATTGTAACTTTTAGTTAGTCAATAAAATATGTCATTTTGCTTGGCTTTTCTACAAAAAATCTTCACGAAAAGTTAAAGATGTCAAAGATGAAAGTCCCAGGGTGGGATTTATCTAGCAATCAAAGTTGTTCATGAGGCTTTAGTTGATGATCAGGGTGAAACAGCCACACATTCCCGGTGCCTTCTTTCATTGCTCTTTTGTCGTCACTGTTTCTCTGATGTCGACTAAGACAAGTATATCTTATAAATTCAATGGGGGTCGGTAACCCCATGATTGTTATACTCGATGGCTGCCTTTTGATGTTTTAGAATTCCTCTCAAGCTGCAAACTGGTTTAAAATTTCTAGTCCCATGACATCTCCCCTTTTTTCGCAGGTTTAAGTAAATTGGAAATCTTGAACTATCGGATTTTCTTCCCAGGGTGTAAACCAATTTTAGTCCGGTGCCTTCACAGGTGATAAATTTTCAATGAGCCTGAGGCATCTCCTGAATTCTGCTAGTTCAAACAGATTTAATATGATTGATACTGGACAATTAGGAAAATGGAATACTTTTGATGTTGCTGCCGTGCAAATGTCCATTTTCATCTTTTTTTGTTTCCCGAGCAAAATATAATCAAAATATAGACAAAATTTGTAGACTTTGACCCCACACCCAATGACCATGAACCACCAAATACCCATTTGAAATACCTTTTCATAGTGACACTACTAAAAATAGACTCACCAATCATCTATCAATTAATTGACCAAAATGAAGCAATGTGAAAATAAAATAATCATAAATGAACTGTCCAAATATATAAGACGTTAGGAAAAAAAGCTATTTAGGAAAGGTGGAAGCTGACCTCAAAATATATAAATAGTAAATATATAAGAAAATCAACTGAGGGGTTGCTGGAAGAAAAAACAACACAAATTGATAAATGGAGCTAAAAGACGGATATGGTATAAAGAGGAAGCAATGAAACTCTATCTCACACCTCCACTCACAGGTCTGCATTTATCTGACTAGAAATGCAAGAGGATGTTGACAGCCTAGGATAACAGAAACACAGCCAGTCAAAATGATTCATTAGCCAATGATGTAAAGTCTTAATGGAAAAATCTAGTTCTTCCCGCGAACGGCAACAGATTGTAAAATTACCCCAAAGGGTGTGGGGGGTTTTACCATTTTGAGAACAAAAAACTTGGCAGAGACTTTGTGGGATTTGTGGTAATGAAATGTCTAGATACAGGATCTATGATTTGGTCCCATGTTACTTTATGTTCCGCAATATGATAATAAATGAGCATAGGTTTTACCTGGGATAGCAATAGACAGGATAAAACAGATAAAATGACATTTGAACCAGTTAGATCTAATTAAGGATGATGTCACCCCGTTAGGGAACTACCTTTTAAAACTTGGCCCCAACCAACTTTTAAAAGGATCTCCGAGTAATGGCAAATTGTATGAAAGACTAGGGTCAAGGTGCAAATAAGTCTTTGGGGAAATTCAAGTTCTGACCAAAGAGAAGGTCAAGTGACTGATCAGACAAACTAGTACTTCTTAAAATAGAACACATCTAATATTATAGTGAATATGAAAATTGACACTATCCATTGAAGAAGATTTCTCTATGATGAGTAACTATTAGAGGAAAAGCATTTTTAAATGCCATCTTGACATAGAAGAGTTTAATCAGTGGTACACATATTTACAGCCAACCTCTCGATTTAAAGAAACTGCAGCAATATCAGCGGTGACAGAGATGCCTTGCTTTTTACTTTGGCCTGGAAGCGGCTGGCTGAAAGCCGCATCGAAGCAAATGGGGAACATGGCGGTTAGCACAAGGCTAAAACATCCACAGACCTGGATACCATCCATTCTTTGGCAACGCTGATCACTGAACAACTGGATTACAAAAGCTGATGAATAGAGACTGTTGCTTTTTACGAGAATAGCTTCAGAAACATTGTCGGGCCCCAGCAACGCTGATACTCTGAGGGCAGAGACACCCTTGTCAGTAAGACCTTGGGGGCTGGGGCTGTGTCTTTGTGAACAGAGATGTACAAATGCTGCAGTATGACTGTTCCCACAAAAGGTTTTATCGAGGGCCTTTCACCTGCCACCTAGCAAATGCTAACAGGTGCTGGAACCTAGACTATCACAACGTGGGCACCCTGAGGCAATTTTCATTTAGAGACTTAGTAGTTCTCCCTTCTCCAGAATTGAACTTTTTACTAGTGGGTTCTGACAGTGTTACACGTGCCTGATCCAAGCCCACCCACCCCACTTGCTAACCATTCAGTGGATGGTTCCTGACAAGTCCGTACGAAACATCAACATGTTGAATGAATTGACAGTTGCACCATGCCAATCATCATGAAGTGTAAAGGTTATCAGTCACATAAAAACAATTCCCGCTCCTTGACCCTCTCAGTTTGTTTCAAATCAACAGGATCCTGCTCTACCCCACCTCCTGACATCTGATAAAAAAACGCCAGGATCTATTTGGTTTACCTCTTCCAAATATCCCCAAAAGCTGGCTGTAACGGCAGGGGGCCCGAACACCACCTCTGCAATTGATGACCTTGACAAAAACGTTAGGTTTTAGTTCCGGATGGGGGCTGGGGCCTGCCTATCTTGATAAACAGAAGCGCGAGACAGCTAGAAGGGAGTAAAAGAAAGACGAGAAGGTTGAGTGAGGAGTGAGAGAGAGAGGGCTGCTTATCTTGATAAACAGAAGCGGAGTGGCTTGAAGGAGAGTAAAAGAAGAAGAACGGACGGGAGTTGAGTGATGAGTGAGCTGAGCGAGCGCAAGTAGCTGAAGTAGAGTTAACATCATGCAAGTAGGGCGACTCCTGTTGGGAAGCAGGGGGGCCAGGTAAAACTCCGGCTGCTTATTGTTTTTTGTTTTTTTTTGTTTTTAAAGAATGCCTTCTGTTCTATTTAACCGTTGTTTTAAGAAGACTTTTCTATTGTTTTAACCTCCATGTTTCACTTCTGATTTTATGGATTATTTATTGGAACTTTGGAGACTGCACTTTAATTTGAACACCTTGTTTTGTTAATTGTTTCAAAGCACTTTTGTGCATTTTTCACCATCCCCTTGTTTTACCAATGAGGTTAGCAGTGAGGCACTTACCACGTGTAGGGTTCAAGGACTCTGGCAGCAGATGGGAGCATACAGTAAACCCTGCATCACACAACGGATTTTGTGTTTTTTCATGTAAATTTGAATTGATTGTTGAAAAGTATGAAGGTATGTATCTGGACATGGCTGTTGCATACCGCTTGCTGAGAGAACGGTATCTACATTGTGAAAACAAAGATGTTATTAAAAAGTAAAGTGAGGTAAAATTTTCATTTATTTCATCTAATTGCTTTTGTATTTATATATTTTAATATAAAGCAGTGTTTAAATTATTTTATACAACCCCATAAATGTACAGTATAATATGCCAATAGCAATAGGATTGTTTTTTCATGGAACGACTAACTATTTTCCCATTATTTCTTATGGGAAAAATTTGTTTGGTATACGTCCTGTTTGGTATAAGTCAAAGGGTCTGGAACGAAATTAAGGACGACACTAAGGTTCCACTGTGATAGATATATATATATATATATATATATATATATATATATTAATTACACTCAACAATGGTCAATTACCTATCATAACAATTGTTATAAAAAATTATTGACTGCTGAATCCGTCGATTTACTATTCAGAATCGAGTATTCTGAACAGCCCTGTAACAACTAGGGGCTACACAAACTGACCAGTTTGTTGTTTAACTGTTAATACTTTCTTAGAGCGCTTAGTACTGCATGGAACCTGAAAGTTGATTCAACATCTTTATTACACTGTAGTATAATTGCACTTAGCAGTAAAGTATAATATTATCTAATATTAGTAAAACTTGCAACAAACTCACTGCCATCTTGATTTCCAACTCAAACTCTTTCTTCTACTTTCCTCGAAAAGCTTTCAGAAAGATGTATTCAAAGTCCACCATTCCTTCGAACTCCGACAAAAACAATGATGACGTATCGAAACTGACATCAGAGGGCGTACCGTGACTGGTGTTGGGGGCGTTTGGTGATATGAAGGGCGTTCCGTGTCTTAATTTCATAGGTATTGCAGGCTGCAGTCAGGCCCTTCTCGAATTTTGTGCCTTTTTTGAAGCACCTCTTCAACTTATTCTCCAGGTTCCTCACCCCCTCTTTTCCAAAAGCATGCCTCCTTTTATGAAGAAAGTCAATCCCCTTATGTCACAGAACAAAGCATTATGTAAGGACTCACAGTCACAGCTTGACCCTCTTCTCCCCTTAAAGTTGTATCATACAGTTATTTAATTCCCAGGACATATGTTTTTAAAAGTGAACAAGGCAGTAGAAACAGAAAAACAGGAAACAGGACCCGCTACAAGCTTTTCTTGCCTTTTGTCTAATTCTGCAGGAAATCTTCTCAGATTCCTTTTTCACAGTTTCTTTAATGTAAATGGTAATATTTCAATTATGTCACACTCTGCTAAAACAAGCCTTGACTTACTGGACTTTGTTTACACTACAGTAAGTTCACTGTAAAAAAAAATAATAATAAGTGCACTGGCTCAACTACTGTAAAGGAGCACTGCAACTAAATTACCATAAAGCTTAGAAAAGCAGGGGCAGAAAAGAGTTTTTTGTGATCAGGCAATTTACCAGTCACGGATTGAGTGTTTTGAAGTAATCAATCAGAGCATCCCTCATGTATGCCATGAGGATGTCAAATCTACGAATCATTATAGCTGATGCAATACAAATTGATATTTAACATTCTGATAATTATTTGTAAATTGTAATTTAAAAGGTATTTTGTGACCTAAATAAAGAAATAGTCTTCTTTAGTCTTCTTTAAGCAAGTAATTTTGAACTCCCCAAATTTTAGGAATGCTGTAACCTGTTTTACAAAGGTGCTTTGTTATAACTCTTTACAGGACATTCTATAAGCCATTTATACCGAGTAGGCCATTAACTGGCCAGCTAGTCTGAGATAAAAGGGCACGCTAGATGGACAGAATGGTATAATATTCAGCCTCGAATCTTGTCGAAACAAGAATTGTTATGAAGCACGGACTGGAGGACTGAGGCGTGGCTATATAAGATTGGTCATTGGATAAGTGGGACCACTCTGAACCACTGCACCCCACTGGTCCATGACATGTGACCAGAATTGGTATAAGTTTGGTTTCTCTACCTCTCTATGTCATTCTCTGACATCCATGTAGGAGGTGGCTAGGCCATACTTCATTCAAAAGTGAGTCAAGGGCCATGCCGGACAAGGCTAGACCAAAGAATAATCAAACCGTGAGCAACCAGGGAATCTAAGCAAGATGAAGTGATCATATTATTATATTGCCAACACACATTTTAACTCTGGTTATTATTTTTGGGTATATTATCTCTAACACAGAAATAAATGTGTAACGTAACTGCTTATTATTTTACTCTATCCAATTGTTATAGATGTAAAAGGAAAGGCAAGGTCCTAAACTATAGTACCCGACAGTGTGATAAGAGTATGGGATCTGAGGCGTTCTGGTAAAATCTACATAATAAACAGTATAAAAAGGGAAAATAGGATCACGTTAGGACTCCAATCAAACAGTACAGTAGTACAATTCATTAAATACCTTTTACAATAGCTATACCAAACAAACCATTAAAATCCACATGATATTCTTCAACTAATTAATTGTAAACCATAAATTAATCAATTAGTTTATATTGTGTCATTAACAGCACTCACTAAAGTTAAGAATACCATACCAGTATCATAAATAAACTCACTAATAGTATAAAAAAAAAAAAAAAAAGTGTCTCTGTTATCTTCTGTCTTCATTGGATCTTAACTAGATCAGACCTCTCCTTGGCTGTAAAGTGTATTAGATTTTATTGCTGCTGGCACAAACATTTCTACAAACTGCATCCTAATTTGCCATGCCAGTCAAAGACACACAATGTATTGTTATGCCCTAAGCTTAAATTTTTCTTGTAATTGACTCTATTATTTTGTAGTTAACTCCTATTCGCCAGCGTGCCATGGTGGTTCAAGTAGTTACTGATTCCACCTTTCAGTTAAAGGGAACCTGAGTTTGGTACTGAGGTGCTATGTGGAGTCAGCATGTTCTTTCCCAGTCTGCAATGTTCTCTGATATTGTTAAACATCCCAGATACTTGTATTAAATTATTCTTCATCTCTAAGTTGACAAAGTGTGAATGAATATGTGTCTTGCAGTCTCTGAGATGGACTGAATTCACTCCCAGGTTAGCTCCTTTATTATTAACCTGATATTTTAAGTGACCAAGAGGATTCAGAAGATGGATGGCCAGATTTATGATATAATTGACGAACTGTATGCTTTGTGATAAAGGTTGTAGAATAAAGATACACCCCATGACATAACGTAGGTTTTAAAGGAAGTTTACCCCACACTATACTCATTTCAGATTACATTCCCCTTCAGACTTTTCCTGGGTCAAAATACAATCATTTGCTCAACCAAAGCTAAACTATGCTGTCTTAATAATAATATGCATGACCTCCATTTTAGAGTTGATTTTATTATTGTAATTTTACTTGTATGTTTCAAAAATAGCAAGTTTCAAATTTGTGATTACTTGTATCAGGACTTGTTTATTTCAGGGTTATAAATATATTACACAGTACATACCAAATACTTAAAGCCTGACAACAAGTTAGATGAAACTGGGACAGGAGTCATGATTCTTTGCAATACATTTTTATTCAGTTTTACGTCTTACCTTTGCTTTGATTTTTTTTCTTTGTGTGTAGAAGGACATGTCTGCTCTACATTATGCTGCGCTTAATGGACATGAAGAAATAACAAAAATACTTATTGACAGAGGAATTAACATTGATGCAGTTAATAGTGTAAGTCTTTGCATCTGGATTTGTGTGGTAAATTAAAGATCCCAATAAACTATGCTATTAAACTCTGAGGTAAGTATCTTTGCTTCATAAGAATGTGGCTTGTTTTGCGGCACACAAAAAATATTCTTCATTACCATTTATTGATATTTCCTATATGTTTATTTATCTTCATACAGTAGTGAAAAATTAAGCATGCATCACTTGAATTCTCAGGTTTTAAATATTAAAATGTTTCACATAATCATCTAGTTCTCACAAAGTTCAAAATGTATTAACTGTAACCTTAGCCAGCCCCAAAAATACTGTTATGTTCTCAAGTTAAGATAAATACGCCTGCTCACTAGAAACCATTACTACTTTTTCTTCCTTTAATCATAAAGTTTCAGACCTCAGCTTTGCCATCCTTGACATTGTAAGGTCACATCCCAGTCAGGATAACTTTGACAACCTGTTATTACATATTAAATATGTTACACCCTATTAATGTAAATGAGTCACTTGATTGAACATGCTTCTTGTGATATAACCCTTAGCCTAGGTTTGTTTTCTGTTGCCATTTCCATTCAGATAGTCGCTGGGCTCTGTGATAGACACGTAGTGGGTGAGGTAATACTGTTTTTTAATTCTTGGTCCATACTCATTACTGTTAGATATACATGACAGTGTCTACATACCTCTCTTTGATTTTATTTCAGCCTCTCACAAGTACTTTAGTCCTTAGTCCCTTAACACATAATTTTCACATATGGACTAGGCAAAGCTACATTTCCCATTAAGAAGACGCTTGAGTATTTGTATTATCGTTGTAATTTATGTTGACTTTTTATTCTTATTGTATCCTTATACAGTTCTCATTTCTGGGGAACTAAATTATGTGGATCTATTTCTGTGAGCACATGATCTTGTATAATAGGTAGTGCATTATGTTCGAGTTGTATGATATGATGTACATTTTATTTGTTAATGTTTGATTATATATATTTTTTTTCAACTTTCCCTCTTGGTTGCTGTGCTCTGAAGAACAGGTGAATCCTCGAAATGTGTCCGCCAAATCTTCACATACCTTTGAATCGCAAGAATTCAGTTATATTTTTATGATATAATTTCTGTTGTTGTGGTCTGATTAGCTTCCTGTGTCTGGCATTTTTTTTGTTTGTGTTTTATAGTGATCTTTCAGGTCGCATTGATCTTGTGTAATATTTTAACTCTTAACTGAGCATTTTCATTGGAATGTACTTGTTTTTTTTCACGTGATTATCATTATATATATCTTTTCTTTATTGTTTTTACATTGCCGTTGTAAAATGAATTACATACACAGGTAGTCCCCAGGTTATGGACATCCGACCTACAACTTAAGAATGGGCCGCAGCTGCGACGCATGCGCCTCAGTAACTGCCGCTCCATCATCTTCGGCCTGGGGACGCTGCAAGCAGTGGCTGGAGGGGGGCGATTTCGCTGCTTGCGCAGTGTAATGCCACACGGGCAGCTCCTGGAGGCAAGTGGTTTCACTGCCCGCCCACCACACATGGCTGCCCGTTCGTTCTCAGTGGCCGGCTGATAATGCTGCAAGCAGTGACCCGGTTGTGGTTCAATGGAGGCCATTAAGGGTGAACGTAGTGGGGTAGCATTGTAGTGTGCATTGGATGGCTGCTTGTTGAATGGGGCGATTCACTACCCGCCTTTGGCTGCACAGTGTTCGTTCTCAGTGGATGGACGCTGCAGGCAGCATACTGTAGTGGAGGTGACTGTGAGGTTGGCTGGTGATGAACCGCCTGTCGCTGCCCCCATTCATTCTCAATTGCAAGCCTGCTTGTACTGTTACGTACATAACAGGAAGTTGTCTCTTGTCAGTACATCAGACATGTTGACGACTGGTGCCTTCCTGCTGTGACAGCGTGTACAGTGCTGTGCAGAAGAGCTCATCTTAACGTTTTGTCTTCACCCTTCAACAATGTCTCTGAAACACAAATCTGATGCAGGTGCTGGTGATACTGTAAAGAAGAGAATAACCATTACCATTGAAAATAAAGTAAAAATAATAAAAAGGTCAGAGAGAGGTGAAACTCCATCATTCATTGGCAGAGCACTTGGTTACAGTCGGTCAATAATAGCATTTATAAAAATAATGTACCTGTTCCGAGTTACAAATAAATTCAACTTAAATACAAACCTACAGTCCCTATCTCATACGTAACCCGGGGACTGCCTGTATTAATTATATTTCTCAATTGTTTCACTTAATTTCATTGTTTGTTTAAAACATAATATATTATTCTAGTGGCAACATGCCTAGTGTTGTTATTTTAGCTAGCAAACAAATACATAAAAGATTGTACTTTATTTATTTAACACAAAGTAGCCCAACAAGGCTGAAAACTTGTAATATTTTGTTTGTAACCTGGGGCTGGATTTGTCTAATTTTAGGATTTAGTAGGGACTAGATGATTATTTGATATGTTCGATATTTAAAAACAGATTGTTCACATGGTTGTTATTACCAGTCCTGTGAAGTTCTACTAAACAAGTTGGTAGAGTTCTGTGATGTTAAGAAATAAGCACATTTCATCACTTTAGTAACATTATATTACAGCTTAACAATGTGGAGATTAGCTTCTTGAAATAGGACTGCTTCAAAATCTTTTTTTTCCTTTCTACAGCAGCATGCAACAGCAACTCACATATCTGTGCTGAACAATTTTCCAGGGATGGTTAAACTGCTAATTGATGCAGAATGTGACCTTGATATAACTGACAATGTAAGCTTTCAGTAATTTTTGTTAATCATATTTAAATGCACAAAAACATAGTGAAAACAGTAAGCAAAGCAAATAATGGTTAAATATAAATTATAAAAATTTTTGAAAAGTTTTAATGCAAATGATTACCTTTTTACATACATATATAAATACCTTGCCTAGACATTATAAGAGTTACGAGTCCAAGCATTTACAAAAGGAGTTGTAAGAAAATGCTTCAGCAAAGAGACTTTATTGTTTTCTGTTTAAGCATACAGATGTCGAAGCAACTATTAGGTAATACACAGATTAACCAATTTTGATCTCTCTTTTAGAGTTACTGTATTTGCAGCCCTAAATAATATCTTCAGATGACTTTGATCTTTTCACAGCGACAACAGACAGCACTGCATATAGCAGCTGAGAATGGCAGACACGAAATTGCAGAGGTTATACTCATAGCTGGCATCAACTTGAAGCTAGTTGATAAGGTAATTGTAAGAAATTTAAAATTTAAAAGAAAATGTATGAAAGAAAATCTTTTACTTGGTTATTGTGTTTCATTTCCTCTTAACTACAACTACAAGCCTGCGAAAAATTAATCAGGTTCATAGTCCTTCTCACCTCTCCATTAGCATCTTTTGTCTTGTAAATGTGCCAATTAAGACAAGCAGCAAGCAGCCTACTATGTCATCCCCCTGACCGCTGCAGAAAGGGCAAAAAGTTCTCCCAACTTGAGCCTTGATTATCTTGGAATAAAGTTTTAGAGGGAAAATAATAGATCGTTATTTAGAACACATGCATTTCATCTGTGTTCTGTATCAACAACAATCTATGTAAACACATCATTAAAACAGAAAAGTTCTTCATGTTTTAGTAATAAATGACAAAATGTCAATATGAACTGTATAATGTATGAAGGCAGAAGTCCAAATACAAATAAACACTTTCACAAAAGGTGAACTGCTGCACCATGGAAGCTGTCATATTGCACTTGCACCTTTTGTGAAAGTATTTATTTGATATTTGGATTTCAGCCTTCATACATTATACAGTTCATATCAACATTTTGTCATTTATTACTAAAACATGTTTACATAGATTGTTGTAGACACGTAATACACATGAAATGCATGTGTTCCAAATAGCAATATATTATTTCCCCTCTAAAACTCCAGCACTTCACTCCAAGATAATCAAAGCTCAAGTTGGAAGAAGTTTTTGCCCTTTCTGCGGCAATAAAGGAGAATGTATAGCAGGCTGCTTGCTGCTTGTCTTGATCGGCAGATTTACAAGTCAAAAGACACTGACGGAGAGGTGTGAAGGGATTTAAGGTGGGCCTGATTTACGTGTTTTTTCGTAGGCTTTGGTAATTCTAGTGTTAAATAAAAAGCTGTGGGGGAAACATAACCTTAATAATAATACATTTTATTTATATTTTGCAAATCAAAAGGAAATGGCAGGATCACTGCAAAAGTGAGAAAAATGTTGATGAGTTTTAAGCTCCAATATAAAATAATTGATATTCTTTTGTTATATTAATGAACACTGGAACACATTCAAATATAGATGGTCAAGAACACTATGGGAACCATAAGCGGACACAACAACTGAGCTTGTTTTTTTCTTGTCCTTGTAAAGAGACCCTTCTTCTACATCTTACCTGAAGAAGGGGCCTGAGTTGCCTTCGAAAGCTTGCATATTGTAATCTTTTTAGTTAGTCAATAAAATATGTCATTTTGCTTGGCTTTTCTCTACAAAAATCTTACGAAAAGTTAAAGATGTCAAAGATGAATGTCCCAGGGTGGCACTGATCTAGCAATCAAAGTTGTTCATGAGAAGCTTTAGTTGATGATCAGATGAAAGCAGCCACACATTCCTGGTGCCTTCTTCTTACATTGCTCTTCTGTCGTCACTGTTTCCTCTTCTGATGTCGCACTAAGACAAGTATATCATTATAAAATTCAATGGGGGTTTTGTAACACATGATTGTTATATACTCGGATTGGCTGCCTTTTGATGTTTTCAGAATCTCCTTTCTCAAGCTGCAAACTGGTTTGGCCATTTCTAGTCCCATGACATCTCCTTCTGTTCGCAGGTTGTAAAGTAATTGGATACATCTTGAACTATCGGCATGTTTTTCTTTCCCAGGCTGTAAACCAATTTAGTCCTGGTGCCTTCACAGGTGATAAAATTATCAATGCAGCCTGAGGCATCTCCTGAATTCCTGCTCAGTTCAAACAGATGTTAATATGATTGATACTGGTACAATTCAGGAAAATGGAATACTTTGATGTTAAGCTGCCCGTGCAAGTGTCCTGTATTTTTCATCTTGTTTTGTCCTGAGCAAAATATAATCAAAATATAGACAAAAATTTGTAGACTTTGCACACCACAACCCCATATGACCATGAACCACCAAATACCCATTTGAAATACCTTTACATAGTGACAGGGACTACTAAAAGTAGACCCACCAATCATCTATCAATTAATTGACCAAAAATGAAAGCAATGTGAAAAATAAAAATAATCATAAATGAACTGTCACAAATATATAAGCACGTTAGAAAGAAGCTATTTAGGAAAAGGTGAAGCTGACCTCAAAAATATATAAATAAGTAAATATATAAGAAAATCAACTGAGGGGCTTGCTGGAAGAAAAAACAACAATGCAAAATTGATAAAATGGAGCTAAAAAGACAGGATATGTTATAAAGAGGAAGCAATGAAAACTTCTGTATCTCACACACTCCACATAACACAGAGGTCTGCATTTATCTGACTAGAAATGAAAGCAAGAGGATGTAGACAGTCGGAGGTGTATAACAGAAACACAGCCAGTCAAATGATTCATTAAGACCAATATGATGTAAAGTCTTTAATGGAAAAATCTAGTGTGCTTCCCCTGCGTAGCAACAGATTGTAAAAATTACCCCAAAGGGTGTGTGGTTTTACTATTTTGAGAACAATAAACTTGAGGTCAGAGACTTTGTGATTTGTGGTAATGAAATGTCTAGATACAGGATGCTTCATAGATTTGGTCCTAATGTTACTTTTATGTTCTGCAATATGATAATAAATAGAGCATAGGGTTTTACCTAAGTATAGCAATAGACAGGGATAAAACAGATAAATGACACCTTTTGAACTACAGTTAGATCTAAGGTTAAGGATGATGTCACCCTGTGGGGTAGTAACTACCTTTTAAAACATTTGTGCAACAACTACAATTTAAAAAGGGATAACTCCCGGAGTAATGTGCTTAGAAGTTGTAGTAGAAAGACTAGTGATCACAGAATGCAAATAAGTCACAAGGTAATTCCGAAGATTCTGACCACGAGAGAAGGCAGAGTGACGTGGATCAGACAAACTAGGGTGCATTCTTAATATAGCCAACGACACATCTAATATTATAGTAGGAATATGTAAGATTGCACACTATCCTATTGGTAGCCGAAGATTTCTTCTATGATGTAAGTAATCTCTATTAGAGTGAAAAGCATTTTTAAATGCCATCTTGACAGTAGAAGTAGAGTTAAGTCATAGTGGTACACAGACATACATTTACAAGCGGCAAATCCTGCTCGATTTCCAAAGAAACTGCAGCGAAATATCCAGCGAGGTGACAGAGATGCTCCTTAGCCTTTGCTTACTTTGGCAGCCTGAGAAGCTGAGCTGGCTGAAATGCAAGCACAGCGATCGGAAGCACAAATGAGGGAAACATGGCGGTGTTAGCACAAGGCTAAAAACTAATCCCACCAGACCTGTGATACCATCCATTCTGTTGGCGAACGTCTGATCACTAGACAACAAGCTGGATTACATAAAGCTGCAGTGGAAAATGAGAGACTGTTGCGTCTTTATTTTCACTGAGACATAGCTTCAGGAAAACATTGCAGACTCGGCCATCCAGCTAGACGTTCTGACTATCTTCTGAGCGGACAGAGACACCTCTTTGTCCAGTAAGACCTTTGGGGGCTGGGGCTGTGTCTTTATGTGAACAGAGAGTGATGTACAAAAGCTGCTGCAGTCGCATGACACTGTTCCCCACTAATAGAGGTTTTATCGGTAAGGTGCCGGCCTTTCTACCTGCCACCTAGCGCAAATGCTAACCAGGTGCTAGCGGAACTCTATGAGACTATCAGCAAACTGCAAATGAGGCACCCTGAGGCAATTTTCATTATTACTGGAGACTTGAAGTCAGTTCTCCCAAAATTCTTCCAGAATGTGAACTTTGCTACTAGTGGGGGAAGCTGTCTGGACAGTGTTTACACAAGTGCTCCTGATGCCTACAAGGCCCTACCCCACCCCCACCTTGTCTACTCAAACCATATCAGTGTGTTTATGGTTCCTGCATACAAGTCCCAGTGACGAAGAAATCATCAACATGCTTGAATGATTACTGACCAGTTGCACTCATGCCAATCATCATGAAGTGCTTCGAAAGGTTAGTCATGTCACACATAAAGACTAATCTCCCTGCCTCCCTTGACCCTCTTCAGTTTGCATATTGCTCAAACAGGTCAACTGAGGATGCCATATGCTCTACCCTTCACCTCTCCCTGACACATCTGGATAAAAAAGACACATATGTCAGGATGCTATTCATAGGCTTTAGCTTCGTCTTCAACACAATCATCCCTCAAAAGCTGGCTGTAAAACTGAGCAGGTTGGGCCTGAACACCACCCTCTGCAATTGGATCCCGGACTTCTTGACAAAGACGCCTCAGTCAGTTCGGATGGGCTGCAACATTTCCAGCATCATCACACTGAGCACTGGAGCGCCGCAGGGCTACGTGCTTAGTCCACTGCTCTTCAACCCTGCTGACTCACGACTGCTCAGCCGTGCACAACACCAACCACATCATCAAGTTTTTGGATGATATGACAGTGCTGGGACTGATAAGCAGGGATGATGAAAGCAGTCAGCCAGAGATGAGGTGGAATGGCTGGCCGCATGGTGTGAAGACAACAATCTACTGTATCTCTCAATGTCGACAAAACAAAAGAGATAATTGCGGACTTCAGAAAATCACATCCTGCCCACATCCCACTCAGCATCAACGGTTTAGATGTGGAGACTGTTAGGAGTACCAAGTTCCTTGGTGTGCACATAACTGAGGATCTTACGTGGACACATTACACCTCATCACTAATCAAGAAAGCCCAGCAAAGACTACACTTCCTGAGGCGGCTGAAGTGAGCAAGTCTTTCCCCTTCCATCCTCACCATGTTCTACAGAGGCCTCATTGAGAGTGTTCTGACTAGCTGCATCACTGTCTGGTATGGCAACAGCAACATATCCGACCGCAAGTGCCTGCAAAGGATAGTAAAGGCAGCAGAGAACATTATTGGGGTGCCTCTCCCTTCACTATAAGACATATTTTACAAATGCAGTGTCCACAAGGGCTGCAGCATTGTGCAGGACCCCTTGCACCCCTCACATGGACTTTTCACACTTCTGCCATCCAAGAGAAGATACTGCAGCATCAGAGCCAGATCTGCCAGGTTGCAGGATAGTTTTTACCCCCAAGCTGTCAGACTCCTTAATACCATGCTACCCCCTGGGATCTTCCACACTGCCTCAATCACCTCTTAAAACAGAACTTTTATGGGAGAGAAAGAGAGCAGGCCTGATCTATACCTAATCTATCCTCTCAATCTTTATAATTATAACTACCAACATAATAATAAGCTGCATGGCAACTCCTCTAGGGGAAATAGGAAATTAAGACCGAAGCTGTCTCACTTCCAGTTAAGACTATAAAATGACATCAAAAACTCAGAATCAGTGTCTCCATGATGGGACAGTTAACTTCGTAAGCTGGAATGTTAAAGGCCTGAATCACTGCAATTAAAGAGAAAGAAAGTACACTCTCACCTAACAGGTCTAAATGCTAAAATAGTATTTTTACAGGAAACCAACTTACTAAGCAAGGATCAGTTACGGCTGCAAAAAGACTGGACTGGCCAAATGTTCCATTCTAGTTTTACGAGGAAAAACTAGAGGTGTGGGAATTCTCATACATAGAACTGTACCATTTGTAGCATCAGATGTAGTATTGGATCCTGAAGGGAGATATGTGATGGTCATGGGAGACTTATCTATACTAATAAAAGGCAAAGCCCTCACTGACTGACTGACTGACAGACTCACTCACTTACTGACTCATCACTAATTCTCCAAGTTCCCGTGTAGGTAGAAGGCTGAAATTTGGCAGGCTCATTCCTTACAGCTTCCTTACAAAAGTTGGGCAGGTTTCATTTCGAAATTCTACGCGTAATGGTCATAACTGGAAGCTATTTTTCTCCATTTACTGTAATGGAGTTGAGCTCGAAAGCCGTGGGGGGCGGAGTTTCGTGTGACATCACGCCCAACGTAATCACGTGAACTGACTGTCAGCGCGGTCGCGAAAACCAGGAAGAGCTCCAAAAAGCGCTGAAGAAAACATGCATTATACAATTGAGAAGGCAGCGAAACAATAAGAAGCGAGCGAATGACATATACAACCATACTCATGAGTGCTGCTACTTGACTCAAAGCAAGGTGTAAACCTAAAGTTTAAATTAAGTTCATAGACAGGCTTGACGCTGGCGTTTGTCATGCCCAAGGGTAATGCGGGATACAAGTTTAACACTAGAATTACCAGAGCCTACGAAAAAACTCGTAGATCCGTCCCACCTTAAATAAGCTTCTTAAAACCGTTCTCACCTCTCCGCCAGCCTCCTTTGTCCTGTAAATGTGCCGATAAAACAAACTGCAAGCAGCCGGCTATTCCATCCCCCCCACCGACTCTGTTCGTGCACGAACTTCTCCAAGCTCATGCCTCGATTATCTGGGAGTGAAGTGGAGTTTTAGAGTGGAAATAACAGATTGTTATTTGGAACACATGCATTTCATGTGTGTTCCGTTTCTACAGTAATCTATGTAAACGCAATGTTAATACAGAAACTTTTTCATATTTTAGTAATAAATATTACAAAATCTAGACATAAACTATAAAATGTGTGAAGCCTGACAGCCAAAGAGAAAATAAACACTTTCATAAAAGGTTCAAGACTTTTACAACAGCTTCCGAGACGTACTGGTAAGATTTTGTCACTTAGAGCACAGCAGACTTGCTGTACTTCAAGAGAACCGAGTTCGATTCCCCGCTGGAGAGAAAATTTATTTATTTTTAACCTTCGCCGTTCTGCCTGCCTGAACTCCCTGTCTATCTATATAGTAATAACAGTAATTTTATTATTATATAGGAGCTTCCCTGTCTGCCTATCATATAGTGCCTTTCCTTCCTATCTATCTATATATCTATCCCCTTAGCTGTTTTTCATATATCTATTATACAGTGCCTTCCCTGTTTATTTATATATCTAGTGCCTTCTCTGCCTGTCTGTCTGTCTGATTGCATATAGCGCTGAACTTACTGCTCTGTACTATTCTGTCCTCTGCATGTCCTGGAGTACAAAACAAACCACACCATACAGCAACATGTGCAAACTGGCAAGATCGGGGAAAAAACACGCGGTCACTGATTACAAACCGCAAGATGAAAGAAAGAGACAATATATGTAACAACATCATCGCACTAATGCAATATTATTTGAAAACGAACAGTGTCAGATCGGGTTTGAATATGCGCCCGATCTAATGCTGTTCGTTTTCAAATAATATTGCATCTACTGTGCGTTGAAACTGCTGCACTGAATAAGCTGACTTCTTCTGTAACAGCGTCAGCGTGTATTCAAACCCGATATGACGCTGTTCGTTTTCAAATAATATTGCATGTACTGAACTATTTTAGAATAAAAACATACATTTGATTTCAGTCAGTCTGTAAGAGCCAGCGTAAATGCATGATAATTGTAAAGGTTAGCTTTTTTTTTTAATTCAGTTCCATTCTCTCAGTCGCGTTCACGATCCTCCCACCCCCAATCTGATACTGCTGTTTTCACATAAAGAGGCGCTATAACTCAAATGTGATTTATTTGTAGACGCGCTATAGCTCAAATGTGATTTATTTGGAGACGCGCTGTACTCAAATGTTATTTATATAGGGAAGAAAGTACAATGTCAGGTGCTCATTCAGTGTAATAGGAACCATAGCACAGAGAGCTGCGTACACTGCAACAAGTACACATGTCGTGAATGTAGGAAGGGTGTGTGGGAATTGTGAATATTTGAATGTGATGATTTTATATAGCACGGATCGGAAATCAGCAGTTCTTAGCATTGCACCACACAAGCTGTCGTATCAACCTCCTACTGTAACTTGCTTTATTTTTTCTTCACTTATAGTCTAGAATAAAAGTGCACTTGTTTTTTTTATACTTATACACCAACATATGTTCCTGTGTTTGAGCGACACGGGCATGCTCAAAAAATAGACGTGTAATGCCACGAAACGTGCAGAGCACTTCAGTTCATAAGCATTGGTACGAGAATGCAGTCACAAGTACACTGAAGAGCTATAGCGCATCTTTATGTGAAAACAGCATTCTCAGATGGGAGGGTGGGTGGGGGGTTAGGGAAGGATCCTGAACATGACTGAGAGAATGAAAAGTGAATAAAAAAAAAAATAACCTTTACAAGTATCATTAATTACACCGGCTGTTACACACTGAAATCAAATGTATGTTTTTATTCTAAAATAGTAAGAATAAGAGCAGTTTCCTTCTCAAGACGGAATCGTGCGGGATTGAGCTCATGACCTTTTGAATACTAGTCAGCAGTTGATACCATTACACTACCGTGGCAGCTGTAGTACGTATGTGTCAATGTGGCATGCTAAGGCGGCTTTTTTCTGCAGTTAATATTTTTGAATAAAAGCATACTTGTTCTGTTATATTTGTACCTTTTGTGAAAGTGTTTGATATTTGGACTTCAGGCTTCATACATTATATAGTTTATGCTTACATTTTGTCATTTACTACTACAATATGAAAAACGTTTCTGTTTTAAAAATGTGTTTACACGGATTACTGTAGAAATGGAACACACGTGCAATGTGTGTATTCCAAATAATGATCTATTATTTCCATTCTAAAACTCCACTTCATTCCCAGATAATCAATCAAGGCATGAGCTGGGAGAAGTTTGTGCACGTTCTAAGTCGTTGGGGGAATGGAATAGCCGGCTACTTGCAGCTTTTCTTTTATCAGCACATTTAGATTAACAAAAGACGCTGGCGGAGAGGTGAGAGGTTTTAAGTAGCGATTTAAGGTGGGATGGACCTACGAGTTTTTTCGTAGGCTCTGGTAATTCTAGTGTTAATGAGAGGAGGCAGGATATAAACGAGAGTATTGATCACTTTGTAACTAAGTTAAAATTGCAAGTGAAGGGCTGTGCTTATGCAAATTCCGAGAGACTGTGTTTGTTGGGGGATTGACAGTTAAGGCAGGTGGGGGAGTCACATCATCTCCCCTCCCATTCACCTAATTTTGCTCTGAGCTGAGCTCCGCAGCTAACGCACGCAGTGTTACGGAAGCGACTTTGCGACGCTGCCACCAAATACTCACAGAAAAATCCACAAGTTAATGCACACGCTGTCTCTAGAGTTTCTCCACAATGAATCCTCCAGGCACTACTTACAAAAGGTTACATTGACAATCGTGTTATGTTATTTTTAAAATTTTTCCTTTTCTTAGCACAAGCACAGCTGAGAAGCTTCGATGCATGTGCTCCATAATGTGTTAAAAAATCACGCATTTAATCACACTTTGCGTTCCAAGCAAAGGGGAACTTCGCTCAATGCATGATTTCCTGGTACACCGATTACATTGATCAGCGCTTGCCGATTCATTTAACCTCGCACCCCCTTGGTTTCAGAAGAAGTATGAAAAAATATGAGGTTAACACAGAAAAACAGATCACCAATTGAAGCTTTATGATTAAATCGATTCGCCATCAATAATTGTTTTGGTAAAGCCATACTCCGTGTAATCCTCCTTCCATTTTATAATTTTTCCGCCACTAGCCATGATTAAATGAGCGGTAAAAAGTAAGAAGCGAAGGGTGACTTATTCAGGCAGGCAAGGCGACAGCTCAATAGCTTGAATTTGGATATAAGTAGGTTCTATTTAGTCGCCAGAAATATCTTTGTTAGGAATGGAAGTTGAATTTAGTCTTTAAATTTCTATGGTAAAGAAAAAGTTATGCAATGATAACTACATTTAACTATATAAAGTCCAAACTTGATTATATAAAGTCACTGTCGGAATAAATAAAGTCAAAACTTGAATATATAAAGTCAGCGTCGGTATATATAAAGTCAAAACTTGAATATATAAAGTCATTCCCAAATATATAAAGTCAAAACCTGAGTATATAAAGGCAGCGTTGGAATATATAAAGTAAGCGCTAGAATATCCATCCATTTCCCAACCCGTTGAATCCGACCACAGGGTCACGGGGGGTCTGCTGGAGCCAATCCCAGCCAACACTGGGCGCAAGGCAGGAACCAATCCTGGGCAGGGCACATGCATCATTTTCAAAACATTAACCGAATAGTGTTTTTTTTATTTATTTTTCTGATACTTTTTTGTTCACTTAGTTCAGTTCAGAGTCGTTTCAATCAATAGATTTTGACTTTGACTTTATATATTCAGGAATGAGTTTATATACTCCGATGCTGACTTTATATAATCAGGAATTGACTTGATAAATTCTGACGCTGACTTTATATATTCCAGCGATGACTTTATATATTCATCTTTTGACTTTATATATTCAGAAACAAGTTTGACTTTATATATACCGACGCTGCCTTTCTATATTCAAGTTTACACTTTATATATTCCAGCGATGACTTTATATATTCAGCAAAAAGTTTTGACTTTATGTATACCGATGCCGACTTTATATATTCACAAAATCAATTTATTTGCCTGTTTGGCACCCCATAGTATATGTGTGTATATATATATATATATATATATAGGTATATATGTATATATATATATACATATATATATATATATATATATATATATATATATATATATATATATATAGGTATATATATATATATATATATATATATATATATATATATATATATATATATATATATATATATATATATATATATATATATATATATAGGTATATATATATATATATATAGATATAGGTGTTATATATATATATATATATATATATATATATATATATATAGTATATATATATAGGTATATATATATATATATATATAGGTATATATATATATAGGTATATATATATATATATATATAGGTGTATATATATATATATATATATATATATATAGGTATATATGAGAACAACACTCATATCAATGACAAAACAATTACATTAACAATCATGTTATGTTATTTTTAAAATTTTTCCTTTTCTTTTTCATAACTTCTTTAACACACTACTTCCCCGTTGCGAAGCGTGGGTATTCTGCTAGTCTAACTGTAAAATGATTTTGATAAATGTTTATGCACCTAATGTTGATGATAAGGAATTTATACAAAATTTATTTGCATTCATTCCCAATCTGAACACTCATAAAGTTATAATGGCTGGGGACTTTAATTGTGTTCTAAATCCACTTTTAGATAGGACTTCCTCCACAGGGGGAACAGCATCTAACACCGCAAAGATAATTACAAAGTTTATAACTGATCACAACTTATCAGACCCCTGGAGGTTTTTAAACCCAAATTCAAGAACATATTCTTTCTACTCACCAGTACATCATTGCTACTCAAGGATTGATTACTTCTTTGTAGACAATACCTTCTTGCCTAAGATTAAATCTTACAAATACGATGCTATTGTTAAAATTGCTAAGCCCCATACACTCACCCCGCAGATGGCGCCTCAACCCGCTTCGATTAGCTGACGAGAATTATATGGAATTTATATCCAAACAAATCAAATTCTTTCTAGAGACAAATACATCCCCGAGATCTCTGCAGGAATACTCTGGGAAACTCTTAAGGCCTTCTTAAGAGGACAGATTATCTCATATCTTTCCCACAGAAATAAAACCGAAGCCAAGAAAGTAGCAGAGATAAAAAGCGAAATTACTAAAATAGATGAAGAACATGCCAGACTACCAAGCGAGACTCTACATAGGAGGAGGCAGGCTCTACATTCAGAATTAAACCTCTTGACAACTAAAGAAACTGAACAACTAATTTACAAATCCAGACATCATTACTATGAACATGGAGAGAAAGCTAATAAGCTTTTAGCTCAACAAATTCACAAGCAAGAAGTGCGCAACACAATCTCAGTAATCACTAAACGAACGAGATAAAATCATCGAACACAAAAATATAATGCACACTTTCAGAGACTACTATAAATCCTATATACTACTGAGTTTAAAGAAGACAATACACAATCTAATGCATTTCTGGATACATTACAGATACCACAAATAGACGCTTTTAGTGTGGAGGAACTTGATAAACCTCTGGCGTTATCAGAATTACTAGATGCTATAAAGTCACTCCAAGGTGGAAAGCAGCAGGCCCTGATGGCTACCCTGCAGAATTTTACAAGAAATTCTCCCTCAGCTAGCTCCCTCCTATTAGCAACATTTACAGAAGCCAGAGATAACCAATTCTTCCACAAACCTTTCGCCAAGCACTAATCACTGTCTTTCCAAAACAAAATAAGGACTTATTACAATGTGCATCATACAGACCAATTTCACTTCTGAATAACAACGTTAAAATACTCTCTAAAATCATAGCTAGAAGGATGGAGAAAGTGCTCCCTCGGTAATATCACAAGACCAAACTGGATTTATTAGGGGCCGACACTTATCTTCAAATCTTCGACGCCTGTTTAATGTAATATACTCACCAACTAAATCAAACACCCCAGAAATATTATTATCATTGGATGCAGAAAAAGCATTTTACATGATTGAATGGAAATACCTTTTACTACATTGGAGAAGTTTGGGTTTGGCCCGAACATTTGTGCATGGATTAAATTACTGTATACTAACCCAGAAGCTTCAGTTTGCATCAACATTTGCTCAGACTACTTTAAACTAGAACGTGGCACTAGACAAGGATGCCCCTTGTCACCGCTGCTGTTTGCGATTGCCATTGAACCACTGGCAATACATTGTCGAAATACTGATCAGATAAAGGGGATTAGCAGAGAAGGACTGGAACAGAAAATCTCATTATATGCAGATGATATGGTACTGTATATATCGGACCCAGAAAATTCTGTGCCTGCAGTCTTAGCAGCACTCACAGAATTTCAAAAGATCTCTGGTCTCAGAATTAATCTGAATAAAAGTGTACTCTTTCCAGTGAATTCTCAAGCATATAATATTAGATTAGATACCCTACCTTTTATCATTGCAGAACAGTTTAAATACCTAGGGGTAAACATCACAAGTAAACATAAAGCTCTATATCAACAAAATTTCGCCATCTGCATGGAAAAAATTAAACAAGACTTGCATAGATGGTCAACCCTTCATCTCACACTAGCTGGAAGAATTAACACTGTTAAGATGAATATTCTTCCTAAGCTCTTTTTATTTCAAAACATCCCAATATCGGGGTGGAGATCGATCTGTTCTTAACTCAACTTTTCTTTTTGTAAAAACTTGATTGCTTTGTATGGATTCCAATAAAATTAATAAAATAATAATAAAAAAAAAACAAAAAAAAACATCCCAATACACATTAATAAATCATTCTTTAGGCAATTAGATTCAACAATAACCTCATTTATTTGGAATTCAAAACATCCACGCATCAAAAGAGCGACCCTACAAAGACAAAAGGCAGAAGGTGGCATGGCTCTACCTAACTTCCAGTTTTATTACTGGGCAGCAAATATACAGGCGATAAGAACCTGGACACAAATAGAAGAACATACACAGGCATGGACCGCAATAGAAGTAAAATCCTGCTGTACTTCTTTGTATTCCTTGCTCTGTGCTCCAATAAACACACTCTATCGGCAATATACAAATAACCCAATTGTGCTCCACTCACTTAGAATCTGGAACCAATGTAGAAAGCATTTTAAGTCGGAGAAGCTTTTATCTGTGGCACCTCTGCAAGAGAACCACCTCTTTTAACCTTCACAAACATATGCAGTTTTTAATATCTGAAAAAATTTGGAATTAACTTGCTTAGAGATCTTTATATAGACAACGTCTTTGCATCCTATGAACAATTACATTCCAAATGTAACATTCCAGCTACACATTTCTTTCACTATCTTTAAATCAGGAACGTTGTTAAACAGAACCTTCCAGATTTTCCTCATCTTGCACCCTCATCCATGCTGGAAAAAATATTGCTCAATCTCAAGGACTTAGACTCCATCTCTACAATATATAAAATCATTTTACAATCCCTCCCTTTCAAAGATCCAAGAAGACACTGGGAAAAAGATCTCTCAATTAATATATCCGAAAAGGAGTGGAAAGTAGCAATGCAGAGAATTCACTCGAGCTCCATATGCGAAAAGCATACAATTATACAACTCAAAATTATATATCGAGCACATCTGTCTCGACTAAAACTCTCCAAAATGTTTCCAGGGCATGATCCAACCTGCGAACGTTGCAACCAAGCCCCAGCCTCACTGGGTCACATGTTCTGGGCCTGCACCAAATTAACATTATTCTGGACAAAAATTTTTAACTACCTCTCAGACAGCCTTGGACTCACAATCTCCTAACCCATTAACAGCTGTGTTTGGGGTTCTTCCAAGAGGGCTTAAAAGTGAGAAGGACAAACAAATTGTGATTGCATTCACTACACTCTTGGCACGCAGACTTATTCTGATAAACTGGAAGAACCCAAACTCTCCTCTTTTAAGTCGTTGGGAAACCGATGTGTTATATTATTTGAAATTGGAAAAAATCAAATACTCAGAGGATCCGTACAGACTTTTTTCAAAACATGGCAGGATCTAATCAGTAATATTTTAAAATAAGTTCTTAAAGGACAGAGAATTCATTAATTTAGGTATGTTTACAAGCCCTAAATTTATCGCCGTTCAGCTTGCTCTCTCTCTCTCAGGGTTGGGGATCGATCTGTTCTTAACTCAATTTTTCTTTTTGTAAAAACTTGATTGCTTTGTATGGATTGTAATAAAATTAATAAAAATAAAAAAAAACAGAACTTTTATACATGCAAGCCACTTTCCTGCAAAGACTAGTGCATGTAGAAAAGAACTGAAAATCTCATACTGACCTTTAAGTGTTTTGCACACTGCACTTTGACATTCTTTGATATCCTTCTGCTGTGAAACATTCTGACCTGTAATTGTTTACACGTCTTAAACAACTATTATCATACACTGATAATTTCTGTATTACCTATATTTATTATTCATTTATTATATTACATATTTATTGACTATATTTATGTATCTAGATTGCATAATACCATCCATTGCATCAGTGTTCATATTGCTTACTACACATTAATATTGCTGCTACTTGTCTTGTTTGTGTTTTAGTTTTAAAAAAACTAAAAAACTGTTTTTTTAAATGTAAATTTTAATTCTGTTTTTAATTTAATTTTAATTTTTTATTTGCACTTCATGTTGTTACACTGTGGACCCTGAGCTTCGCAATTTAGTCTCTCTGTATACTTGTATATGGTCAAGATGACAGTAGATTTTGCTTTGACTTTGACACAGGTTTTAGAGTGTCCTCTGTGTAAAAGGGTGGAGTGGTGGCTCTGAGGTAGGGCTCTGCACTGGTAATAGGAAGGTTGCCAGTTCAAATCCCATAAATGCCATTAGTAACTCTACTTCATTGTTCCCTTGAGTAAGGCCCTGAACCTGAGTATGACGTTAATCTGCATCCAGAAAAACATGGGGGTTGGTGGCAGAATTGTCACTCCAGCCACCATAAAAACCTCACACTGTTCCATTCCATCTGAACTAGTGTGCTGCTGAGGTGTCACCCTTTGCATGGCTGCACTCGGGTCCTAATCTTGGGGGGAAAAAAAAAACGCTAATTTTTACAAGTACCATAAATTTACACTGGCTGTTACAGACTCTAATCAAAAGTATGTTTTTATTCTATAATAGTAAGAATAAGAGCAGCTCACTACTCAAAAAGGAGGCGTCTGGGATTGAACCATGCACATCTCAAATACGAGTCAGCAGTTCTTACCACTGCACCACCAAAGTGGTCGTATTAAGAGCGTGTCAATGTTGCACCCTAAGGCCAGAGTTATACTTAACGCGAAGCATGCTGCAGCGTACGCTTCTCCTACGCAAGCGTTGTAGTGTTCATACTTGCGAGCGTACTTTACCTAAATCTGGAGGAATCCACCAGGTGGCAGTACAAGATATTATCACAGTGAGAACATGTTTGGCTTCTCTGCATTGTGAATTGCCTAGAACACTCATTAAATTCTGATGACACCTTACCTCATTATCTCTGAAAATTATGTTTATTGATTAAATCCATCAATCCAGGGATGTGTCCATTCCAGTAAGCATTGGGCACGAGTGAGAAACAATCCCTGGACGAGGCCTCAGCTCATCGCAAGGTGAATACAAGCACTCGCATACACTAGCGTCATTTTAGCGGCACCAAATCCCCAAATCTGCATATCTTTGGAAGGAAACCAAATTTAGAGTGTGGAATACAAGCAGAAAATACCAGCAACATAACTCCCTGAGAGACAGCAGTGCTATTACTCCACCACCGTGACACCCCCTTGTGTGTAATTATTTCCACCATGTGTGTAATTATTAACAGTATTAATTATTTAAACGAAATTATATGTAAAATGTAACATACACACTTTAATGCATTTCATCATGAAAGTGGTATCCAGTACAAATCTAAAGATTCTAAATGTTCAGAGATTTGGAATATCATACATTTAATTTATTCTGTGTGGTGATCTATTGCTGCTTGCCGCTGCTGTCCGGTCCAAGAAGCTCGTAGCGATTAAAAACTGGGATGACGTTTACGATGGTCTGCATTAATGATAAAGTAAACTACGAGGTTAAAGTGGACATTTCGAGATTTAACCCAAAATTTCCACTTTAATCACAAAATACACGTTTTCACCGTGTCCTTTATTTTTTTGTCAGTGGCTCAAATACAGCGCTATACATTATGTTGCTGTTGTTAAGTTGCAAAAATAAAAAAAAAGACGGCACAAAAGATGGTATGTGAGACTTTGAAAATGTGTCGTGTCGTTACGATTGGGAATATGCGATGCTTGAATATAAAAGCACCACAAATGCAGTTGCTTCACCACATCGAAGCATTCATCCCGTAGGATCTGCATAGAGGCTTTCTGTCACATGTAGATAGTAAACAGAGACACTGACGTCACGTTCCAACTTTTAGCACACTGCACGACTTTTTGCTGGTACTGCATCTCGCGCATGCGTCACACTAATTTCTGAGGACCTGCTCAGAGGACACGTGAAATGAATACTGGGAACGCATGGCAGCCATGATGCAAGCGCGTACGCGTTCTGAGCATGAAGTATAAATCATCCCTAACGTGAATTCTTTTTCTATTCTTTTTATATTCTTGAATAAAAGCACACTTGTTTTGTTTTACTTGTACCTTTTATGAAAGTGTTTATTTGATATTTGGACTTCAGGCTTCACACATTATACACTTCATGTCTACATTTTGTCAATTATTACTAAAACATGAAAAACATTTCTGTTTTAACGATGTGTTTATTTAGATTGTTGTAGACAAGGAACATACATGAAATGCATGTATTCCAAATAACAATATATTATTTATCCTATACAACCGCCGGCAACTCACACACAGGTAAACAGACTTGAGCTGAGAGAACTTTCTGCCCTTTCTGTGTTGGTGGGTGACTACCTGTTGAAGCTCAGCGAGAGAATGGCAAGAGTGTGCAAAGCAGTAATCAGAGCAAAGGGTGGCTATTTTGAAGAAAATAGAATATAAAACATGTTTTCAGTTATTTCACCTTTTTTTGTTAAGTACATAACCACATGTGTTCATTCATAGTTTTGATGCCTTCAGTGAGAATCTACCAATGTAAATGGTCATGAAAATAATGAAAACACATTGAATGAGGAGGTGTGTCCAAACGTTTGGCCTGTACTATATATATATATATATATATATATATATATAGAGAGAGAGAGAGTCATGGCTGAAATTATCGGCACCCCTGGAATTTTCCCAAAAAATGCACAATTTCTCCCAGAAATTGTTGCAGTTACAAATGTTTTGGTATACACATGTTTATTTCCTTTATGTTAATTGGAACACAAAAAATAGAAAAAAAAGCCAAATCTGACATCATGTCACACAGAACTCCAGAAATGGGCCGGACAAAATTATTGGCACCTTTTCAAAATTGTGGGTAAATCATTTTATTTCAAGCATATGATGCTCATTTCAATTCACCTGTGGCAAGAAACAGGTGCTGGTAATATGGCAATCACACCTGAAGCCCGTTAAAATGGAGAAAAGTTGACTCAACCTTTCTGTTGGGTGTCTGAGTGTGCCACACTAAGCATGGAGAACAGAAAGAAGAGCAGAGAATTGTCTGAGGACTTGAGAACAAACATTTTGGAAAAATATCAACAATCTCAAGGCTACAAGTCCATCTCCAGAGATGTTCATGTTCCTTTGTCCACTGTGCACAACATAATCAAGAAGTTCACAACACATGGCACTGTAGCTAATCTCCCTGGACGTGGATGGAAGAGAAAAATTGATAAAAGACTGCAACGAAGGATAGTCCGAATGATGGATAAACAGCCCCAATCAACTTCAAAAGATATTCAAGCTGTTCTGCAGACTTGGGGTGCAACAGTGTCAGCTCGAACTATCCGTCGACATCTGAATGAAATTAAACGCTATGGCAGGAGAACTAGGAGGACCCCACTGCTGGCAGAGGAACATAGAAAAGCCAGACTGGAGTTCGCCAAAATGTACTTGAGGAATCCAAAATCCTTCTGGACAAACGTCTTGTGGACAGATGAGACCAAGGTAGAGCTCATTGGTAAAGCTCATCATTCTACTGTTTACAGAAAATGGAATGAGGCCTACGAAGAAAAAACACAGTACCTACAGTCAAACATGGTGGAGGTTCTAAGATGTTTTGGGAATGTTTTGCTGCCTCTGGCACTGGATACTTGACTGTGTGCAAGGCATCATGAAATCTGAAGATTACCAAAAGATATTGGGGCGCAATGTAGGGCCCAGTGTCAGAAAGCTGGGTTTGTGTTAGAGGTCATGGGTGTTCCAACAGGACAGTGACCCCAAACATACCTCTAAAAAGCACCCAGAAATGGTTGAAGACAAAGCGCTGGAGAGTTCTGAAGCGGCCAGCAATGAGTCCGGATCTAAATCCGATTGAACACTTATGGAGAGATCTCAAAATTGCTGTTGGGAGAAGGCGCCCTTCAAATCTGAGAGACCTTGAGCAGTTTGCAAAAGAAGAGTGGTTAAATTCCAGTTAAGAGGTGTAACAAGCTTGTTGATGGTTATAGGAAGCACTTGATTTCAGTTATTTTTTCCAAAGGGCGTGCAACCAAATATTAAGTTGAGGGTGCCAATAATTTTGACCAGCCCGGTTTTTGAGTTTTGTGTGAAATTATGTCAGATTTGACTTTTTTTCTGTTTTTTTGTGTTGTTCCAGTCCACATAAAGGAAATAAACATGTGTATGCCAAAACATTTGTAATTGCAACAATTATCTGGGAGAAATGATGCAAATTCCAGGGGTGCCGATAATTTTGGCCATGGCTGTAATACTAGCAGGAGTACCCGGCGTTGCCCGGGAATCTATAACCTTTGAATTTCCAAAATGAAAGAAACATAACAGTGGTCATTCCAGAGCGTTTGAATACAGTATATTTTTTGTTTAATTTTGAGGATTGTCCACTCTAGAACATGCCACATGGAGTTGTCCGTGTGAAAAGCATTGATAAGCCTTGAGCCTTATTAATTGACATAGCAAAATCCAAATGAACAGGAAATTGTAGCCGTTTGAAATCAAAGGGTAAATCATCTGGAATCAGTGGTATTCTTGGTATGAAAACATCTTCGTGTCTTGTGCAACCTCTGATGATAGTTGCTTCAATAATATTTGGATAGAGAATCTTGACACAAAGGCGAGTCCTATTACACAGTAAGGAGCGTCTTTGTTGAGCCATGCTGCCATCTAACAGACGTTGGTGATGGTAACTACAGAGAGAAGTGACATACAGCTGCTGCTGCTTGTGTGGAAAATGGCGGGGGAAGGATGCTGTCTTTTTAAGGCGAGTCTCTGTTGAAACATGCTGCCACAGACGTTGGCGAATGAAATACAGCACTATCAGTGTGTGTGAGGAACGCAGGTGTGTCAGCCGGTCACGCTCTCTGGGTCGTTCACGTTTTACATCCATACAGCAGTTCCCCTTCACCCGATCAAAGCAGTCAGCCTTCTCATATTTGGACACTTCCGCCATCTCTTGGCAATTTAAAGAAACATGGGTAAAGAGTGACGCACAGAGACCAAAGCTGCCGCTAGATGGCACCGCAGTGAACGTCTGTTGTAACGTGCGGCCATCTTGTTGATAAGTGCGGGGACGTGTGCCAAACATTGTGTCGGTGCAAAGGTGCCCTGGGGTTCACCACAAACATTTTTCCCAACCAAACATACCCCATGACCTTCTCCTGGTCATAAAGGAGCCCCATCTCCAGTTTGGTGCCGATCGGACGCCCGGTGCAGATTTGTATGGCGGACAAACAAACATACATACATACATGCATACATCGAATCTGCTTTATATATTAGATATTTTTTGTTTGTTTTTGCACAGTATTTGCAATATATTCACTTCGTGTTTTTTGTATGTTTCATTGGCATGTGCAGAATATCAATTTTTGTTTTTGTTGTGTTACACATGGGATGTTAAGTTTGGGGTTATAACTACTTTGTGGGAACATTTTTTTCCATATATTAATTGCATTGTCTTTACTTCTTGTAAAAGTTTTTATTTTATGCACGATACTTCATTCTGTAATAATTGCTTTTACTTTATTTAAAGTATAGAGTGGAATTGTATACTTTGACAATTTTTTCTCTTTTTTAAATGCATTTAAAATACATATAGATACTTGTTTCAGGTTCTGTTTTCTTTATCATTTGGTAATTATTCCCAGTAAGCAAGTTGTTTATATGTTTTGTATTTTTGTGGTAGTGGTTGTTCCATTTATACAGCTTAAACATTTTTTCTTATTTGCTTTACCACAAAATGAGTAATCCAAATCCAACACCCCATTGGCCATGTAACTGCTTCAGGACTCTTTCTAGTTGTGGTCAAAGAATAGTGGATTCTCAAGTATTATTATAATATATATTTTCTAATTATATACTACTCATTAATACAATTCATAAAATTTGTCAGAAGCTGAATGTGAGAGTCAAATCTAAAAAATACTGTGCATACCGGCCTTTCTTTTAATTTCTGCTGTTTGCTATTCAGTAATTACTCTGTCATGATGCCTCTTATCAAACATTTTTGAAAGTCAAAAGAGATAAAATGCATTATGCAGCTGTTAAATACTTTTTTTCTTCTGTGTATAATTCCAGCATATTAGTAAAACGTGATCTTAAGCACTGAATGGCTGCTTTTATAATAGAGAGAGTAATAGCTTCCAATGAATTAATTACATGTGGTTCAAGTTAAGATAAGAAGCCTGTAATTTTCCACGTTGGTATGCTCCACTTATTTTTTTAAGCTATTTTTTTACAGAAGCTCACAGTGTAGCCATTTTCAGGGTACATATTAAGTATGTTACCTGATCTAGCACATTAAGACCTCAGGAGACACTTCGGGCACCATCTGCAATTCCAATTTCCTGCTTGTCTCACCACCTTATCAGCAGTTTTGCAATATTTGTCTATTGGTGTACTGCCAATCTGTTAATTAGTAATGAACTAATTTCAGGTATAATTTTGTAGTGAGCCTGGGCCTATCCTGGCAACTTTGATGCAAAGCAGGATCCAGTTGTGAAGGGCACTGGTCAACTGCATGGAACATTAACACACACATGCTTACTCAAACCAAGAGAATGCAGAGTTACTAGCCAGTCTAACTAGCACGCTCACATACAGTAAAACATCTGATTTAAAATAAAAACCCACACCCAATATATAACACTTTGTAATCTTAATGTGTTATGACTGGTGAGACAAGCCACAGTCACCAAAGAGTGTTGGGGAACCTTTTTTATTCTTTTCATTTTAATTTAAACAAGTTTGTGACTGCACAACAAAAAAGTCATCCAGCAGTGGCCCAATAAGGAGTAAGGTTGAGTTTATGCAACAGCTCTGTTCTCTGTGAAGATCTAGTCAGAGTGAGATGGCAAGTTCTGGCATCTATCAGCTTTTATAGCATCTGACCAGAAGGGGCAGGGCTTGTTCTGGGCATTGTGGACAGGGTTAGTTGACCTCTCAACATGGCTTGTCAGAACTGTGGGCAAAATAGTAAATAGCAGTTAGCGGAAGCGCCTACTATCATCTCAGAGTGGTATGTCTTACTATAACAGAGCCAGGAACATGATCCCCTGATGCACATAAATGACAATGTATAAACTACACTGAATCATAGTGCCCCTTTACACTTAAACAGTTTTCTAACATTTTAGCTTTAGATCAGAATGCTCCAAAGCCTATGTCTAATCTATGTCAAATAACAGAACACCTAGTGCTGCTGCAATATTCATTGACTCTTTGCAACTGTAAACTGAGCAGATCAAATTTACTTAACACATGCAGGATTAAATGTATATGAGTGTATAGTCTGTTCAGCTGTTGTCAGTTGCTTATACACTATGCATGTACTTAACATCTTCCTCACCAGCTGACACTAAATGATCAGATCATGTGAGTGGTAAGAATAAGCTTTTGTAAAACTCATAATGACAATGTCACATATCTCTGTACTTCAGGTACTTATCATATTTTACGTCCAAAACATTTATTTTTATCTTATCTTATTTTTATATTATCTTATTTTTTTGTCTTATTTTTATCATATCTTCCATTATATCTGATTTTAAAACCATTTTCTCTAGTCTTTATTTGCATGACCAAAATAATGGTATCGATGATTCTGTCGTAAAATTTAATTCCTCCTGTAAAACGGTTTTAGACGCAATTGCTCCACCCAAGATACGCAGTAATAAGGTAAGACCTGCTCCCTGGCTAAATGAAACTACGCGATCACAGCGCCGCGCCTGTCGAACTGCTGAACGGCGTTGGGGAAAAAAGATGGACTGACTATCTCTAAACAGATTTTCAAGACTTCTCTTTTCAGTTTCCAGGATGAAGTTAAGAAATTGAAACATGACTCCATTGCCGATTTAGTATCCCGTCATTCAAACAATCCTAGGGTTTTATTTAATTCAATTAATGCGGCCATTCACCCTCATTCTATGATGGGATTAAATAGTACTGTTCATTCATGTGAGCAGTTTCTAGCATTCTTTGTCAGCAAAATTGATACTATCCGCCGTGGCATTGTTCAAACTGGCTATGAACTTCCTACTGTTAATCATGACATTGTTCTAGATTCCTTTGATCAAGTTTCACTTTCAGTGCTAAAAAGAACTATTTACACCCTTAAACCAGCTTCCAGCCCCCTCGATATTGTACCACCACGTCTCTTAGTGGAAGCCTTTGATGTGTTGGGCCCATCTTTACTAGCGATTATAAATGATTCTATTAGTTTGGGGGTTGTGCCCTCATTTTTTAAACATGCTGCAGTCCGTTCCCACCTAAAAAAGGCAGGATTAGATCCTGGAGATTTAACCAACTTTCGTCCAATTTCCCAGCTGCCATTTCTGGCTAAAATTCTAGAAAAAATTATTTATAATCAATTGGTCAATCACCTTAACTCCAATAATTTATTTGAGATCTACCAATCTGGGTTTAGGCGTTATCATGGTGTTGAAACGGCACTCCTGAAAGTGTTCAACGACATCTCTGTTATAAATGACTCAGGTGATGTGGCATTCCTTGTCCTCCTTGACCTGTCCGCTGCCTTTGACACCATTGACCATGAAATATTGCTGATGCGGCTCGAACATCTTGTTGGGCTTAAAGAGGCTGCTCTTAACTGGTTCAGGTCATATCTAAGTGGTAGACACTTTTAAGTGACTTTAAATTCCTCTTTTCATCTACTGCTCCTCTTAAATATGGTGTTCCTCAGGGATCCATTTTGGGTCCTATTTTATTCTCTATATACCTTCACCCTATTGGAGCGATTTTTAGGAAATTTAACATTTCTTTTCACTGCTATGCTGATGATACTCAGGTTTATATTCCTGTCTGCAACAAATCAACTCCACAACTGTCTGTCTGAACTAAGATCCTGGATGGCTAATAATTTTCTTGATCTAAATCAAAATAAAATGGAGGTGCTTATAGTGGGTCCACCAGCTAAAGCCCAAATTGGTCTTGGACTTCTCGGCTCTTTCTCTGTCTTTTCCAAACCTCAAGTCCGCAATCTTGGTGTTACCTTTGATAGTAACCTCTCTTTTGAGAAACAAGTAAATTCTGTAGTCAAGAGTTGCTTTTTCCAACTTCGTCTATTAGGTAAGATAAAGCCTTTTTTATCTTCTAAAAATCTTGAGAAAGCTACTCATGCTTTTATTTTTTCTTGCCTCGATTATTGCAATTCGCTGTATTCTGGGATTAACAAATCTCTGATACACAGGTTACAGCTGGTCCAAAATGCTGCCGCTCGCTTTCTGGTTGGGGCAAGGAAGTATGACTCTGTTTCTCCTATTTTAGCTTCTTTACACTGGCTGCCTGTGGGTTTTGAATTGATTTTAAAATCGAGCTGCTAGTTTCTAAATCTTTACATGGGCTTGCTCCTGCCTATTTATCTGAACTGTGTGTTTTACACCAGCCATCCAGAGTGCTTAGATCTTCTGGTCAGTTGTCTCTTGTTGTCCCTCGTACCAAGTATAAAACCAAGGGGGACAGGGCCTTTGCAGCTGCTGCCCCTCACCTGTGGAACTCTTTACCTCAGCATATTAAGGAGTCGTCTACAATTGAACTGTTCAAAACAAGATTAAAGACTCATTTCTATTCACTTGCATTCAGTGACCTTCAGTAATACTGATGGTTTTCCTCTTTGTGATCATATAACATTATTTCTATTTATTATCTACCTTATTTTATGTTCATATATTTTATTACTATTTATGTTTTATTGTTTATTGTTTTTTTTTCTTTTACTCTATTATTATAAAGCACTTTGGCTGCAGCATTACTATGTTGTTTTAACACTAGAATTACCAGAGCCTACGAAAAAACTTGTTAATCCGTCCCACCTTAAATCGCTTCTTAAAATCATTCACAGCTCTCCACCAGCGTCTTTTGTCATCTAAATGTGCTGATA
This sequence comes from Polypterus senegalus, assembly GCF_016835505.1. Taxonomy (NCBI): domain Eukaryota; kingdom Metazoa; phylum Chordata; class Cladistia; order Polypteriformes; family Polypteridae; genus Polypterus; species Polypterus senegalus. Next base: position 122,387,017 of record NC_053165.1, on the reverse strand, counting down.
AAAATCAGGCTGCAAGCAGCCGGCTATTCCATCCCTCCACCGACTTAGAACATGCACAAACATCTCCCAGCTCATGCCTTGATTGATTTTCTGGGAGTGAAGTGGAGTGTAAGAGTGGAAATAATAGATCATTGTTTGGAACACACGCATTTCATGTCTGTTCCGTTTCTACAGTAATCTGTGTAAATACATTGTTAAAACAGAAACGTTTTTTATATTCTACTAGTAGATGACAAAATGTAGGCATAAACTATATAATGTATGAAGCCTGAAATATCACAGAAATACTTTCACAAAAGGTACAAATCTAACACAACAATTGCGATTTTATTCAAAAATATAACTGCAGAAACATAAAGCCGCCTTAACATGTGACATTGACACCTGTTTTTTATGACTGCCTCCGTGGTGAAATAGAATCAGCTGCTGGCTGGGAATCAAAAGGTCATGAGTTCGATCCTGCACCACTCCGTTTTGAGAAGTAAACTGCTATTAGTCTTACTATTTTAGAATAAAAACAAACATTTGATTTCAGTCTGTAACAGCTGGTGTAATTTATGATACTTGTAAAGGTTAGCTTTGTTTTTTTTTTAGTCAGTTTTATTATCTCAGCCGCGTTCACGAGCCCAAACACACCCCACCCCCACATCTGACACTGCTGTTTTCACATAGACGCGCTGTAACAGAGGTAAACTCAGCTCCCTTCTACATCGGAGCAAGAATGCACATACCATTGCTTGCATACCAAGTGTCAGCAGGCACTTTTCATGGCATTACACACATTTTTGAGCATGCCCTCTGCACACTACTTGTGACTTTAGGCTTTAGGAAGTAAGTAAATAAATAAAGGTAAATCGTGTCATAAAATGATTTCTTTAAAACGTCGAATGTTATTTATTTGGCACGGACATGTCTGCATGCACTTTTTGTGGCATTACACATGTATTTTTTGAGCATGTCCGTGCCAAATAAAAAAAAAAAAAACCAAAGCTAACCTTTACAAGTATCATAAATTACACCGGCTGTTACAAAATGAAATCAAATGTATGTTTTTATTCTAAAATAGTAAGACTAAGAGCAGTTTACTTCTCAAAATGGAGTGGTGCAGGATCAAACTCGCGACCTTTTGAATCCCAGTCAGCAGCTGATTCTATCGCGCCACCGAGGCAGTCATAATAAACAGGTGTCAATGTCGCATGTTAAGGCGGCTTTTTGTTTCTGCAGTTATATTTTTGAATAAAAGCGTAATTGTTGTGTTAGATTTGTACCTTTTGTGAAAGTATTTCTGTGATACTTCAGGCTTCATACATTATACAGTTTATGCCTACATTTTGTCATCTACTAGTAGAATATAAAAAAATGTTTCTGTTTTAACAATGTGTTTACACAGATTACTGTAGAAACAGAACAGACATGAAATGCATATGTTCCAAACAATGATGTATTATTTCCACTCTAAAACTCCACTTCACTCCCAGAAAATCAATCAGGCATGAGCTGGGAGAAGTTTGTGCATGTTCTAAGTCGGTGGGAGAATGGAAGAGCCGGCTGCTTGCAGCCTGATTTTTATCAGCACATTTAGATGACAAAAGACGCTGGTGGAGAGCTATGAACGATTTTAAGAAGAGATTTAAGGTGGGACGGATTTACGAGTTTTTTCATAGGCTCTGGTAATTCTACTGTTAAATGTGTTATATAATTAAATTGACATTGACATTTATTTGAAAACATTTCAAAAACGCTTGAGAAGCTCTTGAAAAATGCCTGGAAAAACATTTGCCAAATGGAATTTAAAAGTTTTAAAAATAAAAAAAACTCGAAATGTATAATGCTCAAGTGTGAATGACCCCTTAATCTTATAAAATATAGCAATTGTTAAGGGTAAATTTCGCACAAACATTAGGAAGTTTTTCTTTACACAAAGAACGATAGACACTTGGAATAAGTTACCAAGTAGTGTGGTAGACAGTAAGACGTTAGGGACTTTCAAAACTCGACTTGATGTTTTCTTGGAGGAAGCAAGTGGATAGGACTGGCAAGCTTTGTTGGGCTGAATGGCCTGTTCTCGTCTAGATTGTTCTAATTCTAATTCTATTTCTAATTCTAACTGTAAAGACAACACTGTTGGGTGTTTTTAATTGATGGTTTGATATCTGTTACTATGTACAACCATAACATTCAGTCCTCCCTAAATATTGAATTGCTGATGGGATTGACGTTAAAATCGTGTAATTTTTATTTGCTACAAATAGTTCAGAAACTGGGTGGATGGATTCAGAAATGAGATGGACGGATTTCTTCAACTTTCATCAATTCTGCAGCTGTGAAGAAAAAGTAATGGCATCAAGTGTGGTATCATATTGTTCTGATTAAAAATAAAATCTCTTAGAAATAGCAAGATTAAAAATAAATTTCTACTTATTTACTTTGATTTTACTTTGACTATCCACTCCATGGATTCTAAATCTATTCTTACTTATTATAAAATAATTTGTACATACATAATCAAAATATTGACAAATTAATGCAATCATATGTAGAAAATAACCTAATTGTATTTATATAAAATAATGCAATTATATTTACAAATAAAACAGTCATTTTTGTGAAATAACAAACATTTTGCAATGTAATGCAGTCATTTTAAAAATAGTATAACTTTTTTTTTTTTTTTTCATTTTTTTGGGGCAGGTATCAGCTTCTGTAAGAACATATTAAATTCATACAGCAAGTTGTTGTGCACAGGATTTGAAAGCAGCTTTCATCAGCTATGAGACAGCAGCACTAAGCATTACACATCTGTGCCACACCACCCTATGATGAAAAAAATGAAAAAGCACAAACATGTACAGTATAGCACTATATATCACTGAAACATAAAAGGTCGAGATCAAGAAAATGTAAAACTATTGTCAGATTATACTCGTAGATATTTCAGTGAACTTTTGAGTGCTTTGCAATAGATGCAAAGCATTATATCTCTATATATACAGTGCATTCGGAAAGTATTCACAGCGCATCACTTTTTGCACATTTTGTTATGTTACAGCCTTATTCCAAAATGGATTAAATTAATTTTTTTCCTCAGAATTCTACACACAACACCCCATAATGTAAATGTGAAAAAATGTTTATTTGAGATTTTTGCAAATTTATTAAAAATAAAAAAAATTGAGAAAGCACATGTACATAAGTATTCACAGCCTTTGCCATGATGCTCAAAATTGAGCTCAGGTACATCCTGTTTCCCTGATTATCCTTGAGATGTTTCTGAAGCTTAACTGGAGTCCACCTGTGGCAAATTTAGTTGATTGAGCATGATTTGGAAAGGCACACACCTGTCTATATAAGGTCCCACAGTTGACAGTTCATGTCCGAGCACAAACCAAGCATGAAGTCAAAGGAATTGACTGTAGACCTCCGAGACAGGATTGTCTTGAGGCACAACTCTGGGGAAGGTTACAGACACATTTCTGCTGCTTTGAAGGTCCCAATGAGCACAGTGGCCTCCATCATCCATAAGTGGAAGAAGTTCAAAACCACTATGACTCTTCCTAGAACTGGCCGGCCATCTAAACTGAGCGATCGGGGGAGAAGTGCCTTAATCAGAGAGGTGACCAAGAACCCGATGTCAGAGCTCCAGAGGTCCTCTGTGGAGAGAGGAGAACCTTCCAGAAGGACCGCCATCTCTGCAGCAATCCACCAATCAGGCCTGTATGGTAGAGTGGCCAGACAGAAGCCACTCCTTAGTAAAAGGCACATGGCAGCCCGCCTTGAGTTTCCCAAAAGGTACCTGAAGGACTCCCAGACCATGAGAAATACAATTCTCTGGTCTGATGTGACAAAGATTGAACTCTTTGGGGTAAATGCCAGGCGTCACATTTGGAGGAAACCAAGCACCGCTCATCACCAGGCCAATACCATCCCTACAGTGAAGCATGGTGGTGGCAGCATCATGCTGTGGGGATGTTTTTCAGCAGCAGGAACTGGGAGAACAGTCAGTATAAAGGGAAAGATGACTGCAGCAATGTACAGAGACATCCTGGATGAAAACCTGCTGAAGAATGCTCTTAAACTCAGACTGGGGCGACGGTTCATCTTTCAGCAGGACAACGACCCTAAGCACACAGCCAAGATATCAAAGGAGTGGCTTCAGGACAACTCTATGAATGTCCTTGAGTGGCCCAGTCAGAGCCCAGACTTGAATCCGATTAAGCATCTCTGGAGAGATCTTAAAATGGCTGTGCACCGACGCTTCCCATCCAACCTGATGGAGCTTGAGAGGTGCTGCAAAAAGGAATGGGTGAAACTGGCCAAGTATAGGTGTCACAAGCTTGTGGCATCATATTCAAAAAGACTTGAGGCTGTAATTGCTGCCAAAGGTGCATTGACAAAGTATTGAGCAAAAAATATTTATGTCCATGTGATTTCTCAGTTTTTTTATTTTTAATAAATTTGCAAAAACTTCAAGTAAACTTTTGTCATGTTGTCATTATGGGGTGTTGTGTGTAGAATTCTGAGGAAAAAAATGAATTTAATCCATTTTGGAATAAGGCTGTAACATAACAAAATGTGCAAAAAGTGATGTGCTGTGAATACTTTCCGGATGCATTGTATTTCTCTTCTGGTATGTCCTGCTTCCTCTTTAAAAGCAGTCCTGCCTGCATGCAGCCAACACGGCATTTCTCGATTGATATTCGTCCTCTTCCAAACCCTTCCCCATGCTGCCTACGGCTCCTCTTCAAAACCGGTCCCGCCCACACGCAGCCGACACGGCATTTCTCGATTCCTATTCGTCCTCTTCCAAACTTTTCCCCATGCTGCCTGAGGCCTCCCATACACCCCCACGCCGCTTTTCTCGATTCCTATTCCTCGTTCAAACTACAGCATTCCCCGCTCCTCTCTCATGACCTCCTTTGTGTCATGTCACCGCCCTATATCTAGCCTGACCGTGTGACCTTTCACTTCAGCCATGTGTGCACCTGGCAGTCTTTTCCGTAGCCTGCTACAGAAAGGTACTCTGTCGACCATTGGCTTGGGTTTCGCTCCTTCCTAAGCCTTTGTTATAAAATGAACTACAGTATCTTCTCTGTCAACGGGTTTTTGTACAATGTCATGTTATGGTTTACTCACTTTTATTCCCTTACGGAGACATTGGCTGGCACAAAGATTTACAAAATGTTCCCGATAAAAGAACCGCCAAGCGAATAAGGCTTATGCAATGCCAATTTTATGCGTACAGATTAGCAATGAGGAATACATGTAGTATTTTGCACTCCAGTCACAAACTATTTCAACAGTACATCATAGATGCGTAGGTTAAAACAGAGAGCGCGCATCTCAGCAATCTTAGATTAGATCAACAAGATCTGCACGTAGAACAATACAAAGGACAATCAGACACACTGCAAGCAAATGCTGAAAATAGCAACATATGTGTAGGCAAAATGATCATATTACCATCCACATTTCCAGGAAGTCCAAGATACATGCAACAAAACTAACGGCAGAACTACCTTCTCAATGTTTACCACAACAACAAAACCCAGTTGCTCAACTTTATGGTGATATTAATTTCTTGACTGTGACTCTCTAAGAACTTGCTGCAAGAGCAATACTGAGCGTCACAAATGACGGTTCTCTGCATATTAACAACAAACTTCTTGATCTTATACAGGGTGAAAAAATGACCTTCAAGAGTGTAGACACTATAGTCAGTGACGATCCTAATGATTAACTAACATACTCACAGGAGTTTTTACACAGCAACTGGCATGCCTCCCCATATCCTTCATCTGAAGGTGGGAGCTGTAGTTATGCTCCTCCGAAATATTATGCCATCAAAAGGTCTTTACAATGGAACAAGACTCATCGTTACCCAAATACATACAAATATTATTGAGTGCAAACTGATCGCTATCCAAAATTCTGAAACAATCTTCATTCCCACAATTGCTCTCCTTCCTTCCGACACTAATCTTCCTTTTACATTTAAACGCACACAATTCCCACTCAAACTCGCCTTCTCCATGACTATCAACAAGTCCCAAGGACAAACGTTTGCATTAATCTACAACAACCAGTCTTCAGCCACAGTCAGTTGTACGTGGCTTTTTCTAGGGTTACATCTTTCGACTCATTATCTGTCGTCTCCACCAAAACACCTATTCACAACTGCATCTTTCAAGAAGTATTTATTTCTTCTTGATTTCTGAATTCCTTTCTCACCGTTTTCCATTCCTATTCTTACACCGCCATATGCTACGGTGGGTGTCGGCTAGCACAGTAATATTAAAGCAAGTGGTATGATATTAATTGAATGAGCAGACATCCATACACTCTGTAACCTGTTTATCTAGTTCAAGACAATAGAGAACTAATCTTCATCCTGTCAGTAATGGAGACAAGATTAAACATGCCCTTAAGACTGAGAGATGAGAAACAAATACATTTAAGAAAAGGAATTTAATTTTGACAAATAATTTCCCTTTTAGTTTCAAATTTTGTCTGGGGTGAATAACATATGCACCTTAATAAAAAACATAAGTGTGTCCATAATTTTGGTATGTGTCTGTCTTTCCAAAAGATGGCACATCACAAACAGTTTTAATAATAAAATGCATTGCTTTTGTCAATTTAATAGGAGGCGCATTACAAACATTAACACTGATTTTATGACTTCCATACCAAATGGCATATAACAGAGACAAATGTATTGCATGATGACTGCAAACGTTCATGCAGAGATCTACATTGATTACTCAGATTTCAACCTGTCGTTGAAGGGTAGCACAGCTAGTGCCTTATAATTTAGTTTTCTAATCAGTGAGTTGAGAGGCCAAGAAAGGGAAATCTTTGAGACTGTAGAAGCATTAACTTTCTTTCACAAATGCATTTTTGTAGTATGAATGCCTACTGTTTTGAAAAACTTAACTGAGCTCAGTTTCTACTACAGGTATGTAACTCATTCACAGGTTCACTGTTTCTTCAATACCTGCAGAGTGCACTTCTTTACCATGCAATATATACAGTATCGCCTTGTTTTTAGTGTTCAGCAAACCCTGTAGAGTTCTCTTTGTTGTGAGTTCGGTGATAACAAGGAAATGTTGAGGAACTTTGCCGAAGTCTTCAAGGAACTGAATTATAATGATGCAATGGTGTTCTAATTGTCTCTGTGGACTAGGCAAGCCTCTGCCAACTATGTTAAAGCAATTATTGTGGCCAAATGTGTGATCTGTGCAGTGAGGGAGCACTACTAACCACTGTACCACCATGCCTCAAACAACAAAAGATGCAGATGAAATGATAACCACAAATGAAATGCAATAAATGGCCACAAACGAGCAATAAGTAATATATATATACTGTATATATATATATATATATATATATATACAGTGGTACCTTGAGATACGAGTGCCCCAACGTACAAGTTTTTTGAGAGACGAGCTGTCACTAGGTCAATTTTTTGCCTTGAGTTACGAGCCAAAATTCAAAATATGAGCTGACAAAGAGCTTGTCGCCACACATTCCGATGAACTGACGACGGAGGAATTGACGGAACTACAGATGCGACAACATACGGAGGTTCTGCAGGAGATCAGTATCGTGGAGGAGGTTATCTCTTAAAGTGAGATAAAGAAAGTGTTTGCAATGTGGGAAAAAGAAAAGAAACACCCAGAAAAAGTTGCAACTGGTCGTGCAGTGGCGCTATTTAATGACACTTGCCTAACACTTTATTGAAAAGAAGCACCCTGAAAAAGTTTCAACTGGTCATGCAGCGGCACTATTTAATGACACTTGCCTAACACTTGACTTTATTTAAAAGAAACGCCCTGGAAAAGTTGCAACTGATCGTGCGGCAGCACTATTTAATGACACTTGCCTAACTCATTTCAGAAACATTCTAAAGGGGTGGACTAAACAAAGCTTCTTGGATAGGTTTCTGTTGAAACGCTTTGAGAATGAAAGTGACGAAAGCGTGGCAAAAAAGAAAAAACTAGTGAAGAAGAAAGTAAAGTTAAGCAAAAGTGAAGTGAAAGAAAAAACATTACAATACGCTAATCAGCTTCGCCAACATCTGTTTATTTCTTTTGATTCTCTTTTATGTATTAGGTTTTATTTTGTTTGTATACAGTATTTGTTCATTATAAATACACTTTTCTTATGTTGAAAATATTTAACAAAACATTGGGGTGTTTTTTGGGGGCTGGCATGAATTAATCTCATTTCAATTAATTTCAATGGGGAAAATTGACTTGAGATACGAGCATTTTGACTTACAAGCTCGGTCTCGGAACAAATTAATCTCGTATCTCAAGGTAGCACTGTGTGTGTGTGTGTGTGTGTATATATATATATATATATATATATATATATATATATATATATATATATATATATATATATATATATATATATATATATATAATTGCACCCTCAGAGTCCTAAGGGGCACACTTTAGCCATGTGTCTTGGTGTGAGACTGGCTCCCTTTATTCTGCAGCTCCTAAGTGCAGCTAGAACATCTTTTTTCTTTCTGATTCATCTGTGCAGATGCTTTGTACTTTTTCCTCCATAAAGAAGATGCCTTGTAAATAGTAATAAAGCTTTCGTTATTATATTATTTCACTGGGTCTCCTGTGTTCTCTGACTCAGGTAGAGGAAGGAGGAGGTCTCCTTTAAGGCTTGTTTTGTATCCTAGCTGCAGTACATCGCTAATTATGAGTGCAAATTAGCCAGGTTGCACCATGCTGCCATGCACAGGGATCAGTGTTATACTGTATATCTAGTGGCAGTACTTGTTATATTCTCATCATGGTCAGCTAATGCACCCTTTTTTTTCTAAATGTATGCAGAGTGGAAGAGTTGAGTACTGATCAGGTCGTAAAATCATGCTCAAAGCAGATTAACAACAGTCTTACAGTATGCATGTGTGAAAGTTCTGAGCATGGCTTATGCAGCTGTGTGATTTAATTCTGGCCTTGCAAAGTCATCATGGGGTGCTGGGGAAAAAATGTTAATCTAAGCAAGCTGCAATGTGAATTTCCAAGAAAATATTTGGCACCAAGGTCACCAGCAAATATAGCATTTTTTCTGTGGAAAATGCTTTGGCAAATTTTTCAAATCAACAATACTTGTTATATTTAAATTTATAATACCTTAATTTTTTCTAGCTTAAATCCTTTGACTTCCCAATCTCAGCCATTCTTTGAAGACATTTGAGAAGTGGAAAAGTAATGCATGGTGGAGAAAACATTTTGGCCTGAACACTTGATAGCAGATGACTGGAATAGCTACAGTGAATTTATGAATTCCTGCCCAACTGTATAAAACATTGGTGGACATTATTGTTTATAAAATCCCATTGAATGGAAAAACAAATGTGCACAGAACACTTCAACTTGAGAAGTAACTGCTAATGGTGTAACCTTGCATTACTGTGTTCCCAACTAATTTTAACATGGTATTCTCAGATATATTTAATCCAATTTTTAAGGTTTTGGTTGGCCTGAGCCTATCCAAGCAGTATGATGCATAGACAGGATTCAGCCCTGTCAAGCTCTGCAACTGCCTCATATCATAAAACAGCATTTATTATGGCATGACATCAATACCATTTCTGTTTCAATTTTAGCAAGGAAAGACATCACTGGATGTAGCAGCAAGAGGAAATCATGTAAATCTTGTGGATATGATTATCAAAGCGGACAGATTCTATAAATGGGAAAATGTAAGTAAAACAATAGCAGCATATTTACAATTGTGTTAATTTTAGTTTCACTCAATTGTTATTTTTACATACAGTGGAATCTCAGATCACGACCGTAATTCATTCCAAAACTCTGGTCGCAACCCAATTTGGTCATGACCTGAAGTAATTTCCCCCATAGGATTGTATATAAATACAATTAACCCGTTGCGGACCGCAAAAAAATAGTTAATTATACCATAGAATGCACAGTGTAATAGTAAACTAAATGTAAAAACATTGAATAACACTGAGAAAACCTTGAACAGAGAATGCACGAATCAGTCTCTTTAAAAACAAGCCCGGTGCATTCTTTAACTGCATTCTCGACCAGCCCTCTCTCTCGCTCTCTCTCTCTCACTTGCTGCACAGAGAATGCACAGGGAGAGACTGAACATGTGTGGAAACGGAAGGGAAACTGACTTGTTTATCACCCGAGTGTGTGCTCGTGAACAGATGCAAAAGTTTGGCAAACTCTTTGGTCGTAACCCGATTTGTACATGGTCCGAGACGTTCGTGACCCGAGGTTCCACTGTATCCTGATATATCCTTTTAATTTCATAAGAGGACTATTTACCAGTGATTGAGGGGGAGAGGTGGGACTTAAATTTAAAAGTGCAAACCTGCACGAAAGGGCTTCCTGCTTGTGCATTACTTTTATTCCTGAATTGTTTCTTTAACAATATTTTTGCAAAACTTGCATGTGTAAGTAACATGATATTTTCTCATGGGTATTTTTATATCGTTTGCTATTATCCACAGTTGGTCACTGTTAGCTCCCATTCAAACAGAAATGTTCTCCATGAAAAAATTAGATTTTTTTTTCTGTGCATGTAACATTTAATAAAAACATTTTTGGGTGAAGTATTCCTTTAAGAATATGGTTGTCAAGAGTTTATCATTCTGTGGACTTTAGCAAATCTTATTGTTTCCCTTGCTAATCAGTTATGGATGGTTATACTATAGAATTTTTCTGTTGCAGTTTACTTTATATTAAATGTTTTTACTGATTAAATTCCTTCTTGTCTGTCATTAAGAGTATCAAGCTCTAACATACAATTGATTAATGATACTGTATGTTACCCGATTCCTGCTCAAACTTACTGTACTAGCCAACGCCGCATAATCAGGCCGCTTTTTAAATGATTTTTAAGCACAGAGGAAAAAATAAACATTTTAAAAATCCGTAATTTAATAAACCACCAAGAAAAGTAACATTGCAACAATGCACGCTACGAACCAACATACAATTGTCCGTGACTGAAAACCGGAGGAGCGCCGTCACGCTTTCTCCTTCCAAAGCGAAGGACAGGGTTGAACAGCGCTCATTCAGTACGCACTGCCCGCTTATGTGCCCGCCCCCAACTCCCTACCTGAGTTGCTTTCGTCTGTGTACAGTCCACACGCACCTGTGAGTCACATTGACTGTTAATTTTCCAAACACCGCCTCAGTCGGTTTCCACGTTAATTTTTTATTGTTCTTTGCGGTTCCGGCTGCTTTTTTTATATATAAACCCGACCATGGGGGGCTTTACAAAGGGCAGGGACGTAATCAGTGCGAGCGTATGACCCGCACGTACTGGGAATTTCTTGTTCGTGGGGAACAATTGGAAGCCACGGTCTCCATCACGAATGGGGTTCAACGGCTTACCCACGCCTCCCCGCGCCGGGTAGACACACATTGATCCATTCAGTGTAGCGTGCGTGCAGTACTGGACATACAAGTGTATCACAGACCTGTTAATGCTCAATCTCACGTGGCTGAAAGCCACTTGTCCCTCTAAGAATTTGGAAGCCGACCGCTGTTGGGTCGTGTAACTATTTAGCAGGCGGGAGTCTCGTTCATTTTCGGAAATAACCAGCCAAATCGCTCCACCAACTAAGAACTGCCATTCACCACCACCCACAGAATCGAGAAAGAGCTATCAATCTGTCAATCCTGTCCGTGTCCGGGCCGGGTGAGGTTTCCTGTGTTGAGTCAAATGAAGCGAAAGGCTCCACACCTGGTGGTGCCCTTCCGTCAATTCCTTTAAGTTTCAGCTTTGTAACCATACTCCCCCCTGAACCCAAAGACTTTGGTTACTCGGTTGGCTGCCCGGCGGGTCATGGGAAAGACGCCGCCGGATCGCCTGTTGCGGGGCCTGCATTGGTGAAGCAGTTGAGACAGTAATGAAACAGAGGCACAGGGCTTATTGGTTTTTAAAGACTGCTTCCATCATTGGGTTTTAACCAATGCACGGAACGAACCAACACACAATTGTCCATGCAGCGCTCAGGGTGGAACGGGAGGAGAGGAGAACAACATCCACTCTGCTCCCTCCATTATGCTAGTCTGCTGATTTCTCGTTCAGTATACACTGCCTGCTCATGTGCCCACCTCCAACTCGTCACTCGAGTCGTTGTCGTCTTTATACAGTCCAGATGCACCTGTGACTCACGTAGACTTTTCATTGCTCTGTGCGGTTTTGGCTGCCTTTCTATATATAATCCATCAAGACACCTGACCACGGTGGGAGGGGAGTGTGTACAAAGTGCAGGAGTATCTAAGAAGACGCATGTTTGTCTCGGATGTGAATTGCTGTATGTAGCGTGTAAAACAGTTTGCTATAGTGCACGCGGTCGTGCGTCGTAACCGAAAACTCGTTTTTTAAAGACTGCTCACTTCATTGTGTTTTAAAGTCAGTTGTAAAGGAATGTTTTAAGTAACCCATGGGATACCCCTTTGCAAACTGTTTTACGCGCCGCATATGGCGATTCACCTCCGCAAGAAACATGCCTCTATTAAAAGTCAACGTGGGTCGGAGCTGCATGTGACCTCTACGACAGACGAATATAAATGACGCCGGTTTTTCTGTGTCGTCGCGTCCGAGTTGGTGGGCTTGGCTCTGTAAGTTGTCGTCGTATCCAATGGTCTTGGAGTTGGTGGGCGTGGCTCCTTCCTGCGTGCGCCATAGGTGTCTCACTTGTCGGCGGCTTAGTGAATCCACGCACCTTCCGGCGTGCTTTCCATGCTTGTCTTGCCTTAGTGAATTATATATATAGATGTGTGTATTCATACAAAATATAGAGAGGGGAGCATGAGCAAGGACCACAGTACACAACTGTCCTTTAGCTGTACACTTTGAGGAAACTCACTTGAATGGAGCCTTAAACTGCATGTAGGTACACACAGCATATAATCCACAGATCAATTAGTATGCACAGGTTGTTAGGAATCTGATTATGCTTAAATAGATGGAGTTTTACAGTTTTAAAATAGCAGCTTTAAGTGGCAGAGAACACTGAATAGTGGACAGAGAAAATAGACCATCAGATCCTGAAATATGAAGCCTGCGACTAAGTCATTGTGCTGCTGCTGTAAACTGAAATTGAGCAAAGAATCCCACTCTCACTGTAATTCTCTTTGTTTCCTTAAGATGTTTTAGCATTGACAAGCCAATGCTAAAGTAACAAGTTAAGTGTATTTCTTTCTCAAGTGTTTCATTCCTTTCAGTGCTAGTGGTAGTTGTGAATGAGGCCGAGTTACATTCCCAGGTGTATGCCGTCTGCTGGATACAACTATAGAACAAGAAAAAATAAGGCTTCCACTGTAAATGTGACTCGGAAACCACAGCTGTCCTGCTGTTTTCACATGATTTTCACTGCCAGTGTGTGCTACCATGCCTCTCTCTCTCTCCCTTGATCGTACTGTATAGCAGTGTTACACTTAATGTACATAGTGTTTGGTGTGGTCAATCAATCAACATTTATTTATATAGCACATATTCATACAAAAAAAATGTAGCTCAAAGTGCTTTACAAAATGAATAGAGAAATAGAAGACACAATAAAAGATAAACATAAGTCAACATTAATTAACATAGAATAAGAGTAAGGTCCGATGGCCAGGGTGGACAGAAAAAACAAAAAAAAAGAGTTACTAAAGAGATGGAACCAATGGCAACATGAGTTAATTTACATTTTTTTTTATTCAGGGCAATCTGTGTTTACAGTATCACATTTATGGATCCTTTACACATACATATGTGTTTGTAATATTACATTTGCTTGTTGTGTAATTTTTTTCGTTTTTGTTTATTTTATTGAGTATCTGTTAAATTTTGCATAAAAGAGATAGGTTTTGAATTGAGTTTATTGTTGGCCAGTCTCCAGACTCGTAACACAAAACTATTTCCATATACTGTTTTATCAACGGTGACCATATCAGAAGTACTGTTCTGGGATGGCTATGATGCCTGTATCTTAGTCCTAGTGCTTACAAAGGAAATTACCTACATTGTTGAGAAGGTAACTCTTCTAATATTCCCTACAGCACAGTACATAAGCACCAGCATACAATAATCAGTCCCTTCTTCTTCTTTCTTAGCTGCCTCCCCTCCTCTCCCAGCAAGCTCAGTCTTCCTTCCTCCCGCCTCTGGCCACCTGAGTTGTGGCAGCTGTCTCCTTTTATAGAGGACCTAGAAGTGCTCCAGCTGTTCCACGATCACCTTACCACTGCACTTCTGTCTGGGATGGCAGCCCTGCACAGGAGGGCTCAGCCGTTCCTCATACGTCCCCTGGAGGTGTCCATGGGCCACAGCAGGGTTGAGCTTCCCTGCTCCGTGGCAATGTAGCAAGCCAGGGGGGCTGCCCTTTGTCCTCCCGGGGGAAGTATTGCCCTGTATAAGCTCCTTCCCCTGGTCCTTCCCTTACGTAGGTGTCCCGGCTGGTAAGCATCCCAGCTACCCATTTCATTGCCCCTCCCTCAGCTGAGCTCTGTAGGGCATAGTGTCCAGTCCAGCTAGGGTGGTCTTTTTCCAGGAGAGTCCAGAATCCACCGGTCCCCAGTCCTGCCCTTGGCCAAGCGGAATGCGGCTTCGGTTGTTGCTGAGGCAAAAACTCGGGCATGGGAGGAGTTTGGAGAGGCCATGAAGAACGACTTTCGGACGGCTTCGAGGAGATTCTGGTCCACCGTCCGGCGTCTCAGGAAGGGGAAGCAGTGCAGTGTCAACACTGTATATGGTGGGGATGGTGTGCTGCTGACCTCGACTCGGGACGTTGTGGGTCGGTGGGGGAGTACTTCGAAGACCTCCTCAATCCCACTAACATGCCTTCCAATGAGGAAGCAGAGCCTGGGGACTCTGAGGTGGGCTCTCCCATCTCTGGGACTGAAGCCACCGAGGTGGTCAAAAAACTCCTTGGTGGCAGGGCCCGGGGTGGATGAGATCGCCCGAGTTCCTTAAGGCTCTGGATGTTGTAGGACTGTCTTGGTTGACACGTCTCTGCAACATCGCATGGACATCGGGACAGTGCCTCTGGATTGGCAGACCGGGGTGGTGATCCCCCTCTTTAAAAAGGGGGACCGGAGGGTGTGTTCCAACTATAGAGGGATCACACTCCTCAGCCTCCCTGGAAAAGTCTATTCGGGGGTTCTGGAGAGGAGGGTCCGTCGGATAGTCGAACCTCGGATTCAGGAGGAACAGTGTGGTTTTCGCCCTGGTCGGAACAGTGGACCAGCTCTACACCCTTAGCAGGATCCTGGAGGGTGCATGGGAGTTTGCCCAACCAGTCTACATGTGCTTTGTGGACTTGGAAAAGGCGTTCGACCGTGTCCCTCGGGAATCCTGTGGGGGTGCTCGGGAGTATGGGGTACCGGACCCCCTGATAAGAGCTGTTCGGTCCCTGTACAACCAGTGTCAGAGCTTGGTCCGCATTGCCGGCAGTAAGTCGAGCCCGTTTCCAGTGAGAGTTGGACTCCGCCAGGGCTGCCCTTTGTCACCGATTCTGTTCATAACTTTTATGGACAGAATTTCTAGGCGCAGCCAGGGTGTTGAAGGGGTCCGGTTTGGTGGACTCAGGATTGGGTCACTGCTTTTTGCAGATGATGTTGTCCTGTTTGCTTCATCAGGCCGTGATCTTCAGCTCTCTGGAGCGGTTCGCAGCTGAGTGTGAAGCGGCTGGGATGAGAATCAGCACCTCCAAATCCGAGACCATGGTCCTCAGCCGGAAAAGGGTGGAGTGCCCTCTCAGGGTTGGGGGAGATCCTGCCCCAAGTGGAGGAGTTTAAGTATCTCGGGGTCTTGTTCACGAGTGAGGGAAGAATGGATCGTGAGATTGACAGGCGGATCGGTGCGGCATCCGCAGTGATGCGGGCTCTGCATCGGTCTGTCGTGGTGAAAAGAGCTGAGCCGTAAGGCAAAGCTCTCAATTTACCAGTCGATCTACGTTCCTACCCTCACCTATGGTCATGAGCTATGGGTAGTGACCGAAAGAACGAGATCGCGAATACAAGCGGCTGAAAGGAGTTTCCTCGCAGGGTGTCTGGGCTTTCCCTTAAAGATAGGGTGAGGAGCTCAGTCATCCGGGAGGGGCTCAGAGTAGAGCCGCTGCTCCTCCGCATCGAGAGGAGTCAGATGAGGTGGCTCGGGCATCTGATCAGGACGCCTCCCTGGTGAGGTGTTCCGGGCACGTCCAACCAGGAGGAGGCCCCGGGGAAGACCCAGGACACGCTGGAGGGACTATGTCTCCCGGCTGGCCTGGGAAACGCCTTGGGATTCTCCCGGAAGAGCTGGAAGAAGTGGCCGGGGAGAGGGAAGTCTGGGCTTCCCTACTTAAGCTGCTACCCCCGCGACCCGACCTTGGATAAGCGGAAGAGGATGGATGAATGGAGTGAAAAAAATCTATTTTGCATACCCTTTTTTGTGATGAAATTTATCTTGTAGTGTTTTTGTAGAATAAGCATTCGAAATGTGGTACTGTGGTAATTCTTTTTGGCTCACCCTGTACGTATGTGTGGCAGATGCCGACACTGAAAGGACTGGAGTAAAGAACGTTCACAGGACATTATCTCCCCTAGAGTGATAGATGGTAGCCCCCCAGGTTGCAGCAGAGCCACAGTTTCCCATAGGGTTTCATGGGTATTGGAGTGCGGTCACTCAACCTTGTTGAGTGTTGTAGGTGCCACCAGGGGGTGCTTTGGAGACTAGGGAGTCCTACATAGTGGGGCTTCAGTCTTTCCAAGAAGTGCTCCCAGGCCAAGCATTCAGGACATCGGAAGTACTTCCGGGGATCACTTAAAGGAGCCGTCTGCCTTCATTCCGGGAGCCAGAGTCAGTAGGGAGAGGAAGACGCTTGCCTGAGGAGCAGTAGAGGTGGAAGGAAGCAGAAGACATTGCTGTGTGCTTAATACTGTGCTTTATACTGTGCATTGGTGGGGTACAAAAGAAAAGCCTTTCCCACGCTTTAATAAAACCCATGTGTGTTGCTGGAATTGTGACTGTGTCCATTATCTATCTATCTATGTATATATACTGGGTATAGAAAAGAATCACCCCCTTCAAAATATTCCCATTTTTTTTAAATGAAAACACACAAACCAATATTTTTTCCAGCTTTACTTGCCCAATGCAATCTATAACATCCAAGTGAAAGATATCACAGCCACAGTTCAGAAGAATTTTAAAAAGTAAAAAACAAGAAATACTGAGATTAATAAAGGATCACCTCCTCCTAAACAATATTTGTAAACTCAATCAGGTGTAAGTAATGACCATTTCCATTGCACACCATAGTTACTGGCTTCTTCCACCTGTGATCAATTGTACACAGTGTGATTTGTGAAGCATATAAATAGCTGTTCCTGGACCATTCCCTTGCTCGGTGGTGCATCTGACAGCAAACAACTGACTATGGGTAGCAAGCCACTTTCAAAAGATCTCAGGGATAGAATTGTGGACAGACAAAAGACAGGAGATTGATACAAAAAAATTTCAAAGGCTTTATCAATCCCAAGGAGAACAGTAAAGTCCTTAATAAAGACATGACAAGTGTTTGGTACTACTACGACCCTCCCTGGATCTGGCCGTCCCTTCAAACTGGATGGAAGAGCAAGGAGGAAACTGGTAAGAGAGGCTACCAAGAGGCCAATGGCTACTTTGAAGAAGTTACAGGATTTTATGGCAAAGAGTGGTCATTGTGTGCATGTGACAACAATTTCACAAGCGCTCCACAATTGTGGCTTGTTTGGGAGGGTCGCAAAGAAAAGGCCACTTCTCAAGAAAGGCTACATTACGGCTCGTTTGAGCTTTGCCAGAATGCACCTTGAAGATTCTGATGCCAAGTGGAAAAAGGTCTTATGGTCAGATGAGACCAAATTCAAACTATTTAGCCTCAATATCAAACGGTACACCTTGAGGAAATCCAATGCACCTCACCATCCACAACACACCATACCTACAGTAAAGCATGGAGGTGGCAGCATCCTGTTGTGGGGGTGTTTCTCTTGGGGTGTTAGGGTAGAAGGAGAAATGGATGGGGCAAAATACCATCAAAGTCTTGAGGAAAACCTGCTACCCTCTGCCAGAAAGTTGAAGATGGGCAGAATGTTC